>NW_009727635.1:75876-128499 GCF_000703405.1 Apaloderma vittatum | reverse complement strand
CTGGGCTCAGAAATCAATTCAGACTGCACACATAGTCATAAGACCAGGGAGTTCAGTGCTCAAGCAGCAAGGAAGGAGTTCGCTCTAGCTGGAATTTAACAAAGATGCTGCTCCCAGCAGTCCTCGTTTTCACACGGCATTTTCTGATTACGTACGAGGCTTGATGTGCTCTAATTTCTAGCCAGATCACAAGGACTCCAAAAGTTTGACCAAAAACTTTCCTTCCAGAGAATTCACAAATGAGCTGAACATTCGGAAAAGAATGTCCAGGTTGAGAGCGTTCAAATGCATGTTTGAAGCAAATAATTTATTCTACTTACTTTGGAGTTCAGACATGTGGTTTATTTGCAGACTGACATGGGATGTACTCCGCTCTTTCCAAGGAGGGTCAGGCATGTGTATGATGTTTCATGAAAGGAAGGGACACAATTTATGGTCCAAGCCCTATAGCCCTTGTCAGGCATTTTAAATAGTGTAGGTTTATTAGGTTGCAAGACTGCGACATAAATTCATACGTAACTTAATCAGACTACATGCATATGAAGACAACAAGACCCTATAGTGACTTGAGAGATTAATCCAAATTAATTGTGAATTTTGTTATCTAATACAACCCCAAGAACCCTTATTGCATATATTTTATGGGCCGAGTGTTCCAAACCTGCAACCTTTCATCTAAATTATTTCATTTTCATAAATATTCACATCCTCGTCTCTCCATCCCCAAAACAAAGCCTAAATGGGTATTTAAACTCATCCTACTTTAACCACCCTTTAAAAAGCCCTTACAGCTCCTTTTATACATCAAGCAAGCAGAGGCTTATATTTTTCACTGGGTACAGAAACTTTAGGCCCTGCGGAAGATTACTGTCTGCAGTTAATTTGTTGCAGTAATGAGCATTGCAATGGTGCTCCAAGGAAGAGCAAACAGGAGCTGAATGCAATTCCAGACATTGACCACAAACTGCATCCACTAACTCAGCACCAGCAACCTGAATAAATGAACAGCGCTGGTGGGAGGCTGTTACGGGTGCCATATATTGTGATTATCTTCAAAGTGTGGGGTTTTTGTAAAGCACGCAACACATGGAAAACTATAGGTCTTGCACTCACATATATACACCAACACGCTAATGACTGCTCACATAGAAGATGCCAATGTTATTCCTACTGGATTTTTAGCCTGGGAATCCACTGAGTATCTAGTACTGTACGCTAGAGTTAGAGCATAGGTTTAAGGAAAAGTTATTGTACTGGGGGGAGGTGAAAGGGGGAAAGAAACTAGATAAACTTGAAAGCAAATGGAATTTATGGCTTCAAAATAATTTACAGGTAAGGGAAAAAACAGAAAATGAAAAAAGAAATAAAGAGTGTATCAAAATATAGCAAGTGCTAACCAAATCAGCAAAACTTTGCAGGGAGAAGCAATAAAGTGCTGACGTTCTGTATTTTATCAAAGATATTTCTCAGGATCCCCACCCTTCACCCACCACCAAACCTTTTCCATGCAGAAGTTTTATTCTGCCACTGATTGTATGGAGATAAATTTCCCTAACGTGCATTTCCTAAGACACAGCTTTGTACTTCCAGAGAAGCTTAGCAGAGCATTAAGGCAAGAGACTTCAATCCTGTGGGCAAAGTTATGTGTCTACAAGGAAAAAATTCAACCTCCCCACTTGACACCTACCCCTGGAGCTATTTGGAGGTAGCCACATCTCTACAGCAGCACGCAGAACAGTCCCTTCTCAGGGCGCCTGAAGAAACATCCCACTGGAACTTACTTGCTTTAAAATTAGCTCTTCCCCCTTGCCCCCCATTCCAAGGATTTGCATAACCTTAGGGGAAAAGATGACATGAGATAAAAATAAATTTGGCCACTACAGAACCAAAATCAAGGGGAAAGTGTCAGGGCAGTGTTTTGCTTTGGGTTTTAGTGGAGACAAAATAACTGAAACTACTAGGAAAGATAACGTATGACTAAGAAAATTCCCTAAGCAATCAGAGGATGTGTTTTTGGCTTTTTTACACTTTAGTTTTATTTTCTCACAACAATGAACTAGGGTGAGATTGGAGTCCCATGACCAAGCTGGCACGATCCACGTACCCTACCTGGATAATCACAGATTGTAAATCATCATTTTATAAGAATTTAACTTTTCCGCTTCCAAAATAATCAAATGTAGTGGTGAGGGGGCCACTAATCATGACAAAAAATATACTTCAGATTCTTTCTTGAAGTGCCAACTCCAATAAGTTCTCCGAGTGAAATTAAATGCGCGCTCTTATTCCAAACCACAGTTTCCCCCTGGGATGGAGGAATCTCAAGTGGGGGCTGAAAGGCCAGTTGTACCACAGCCCAGGGTTACACCCATTTTTGCAGGTTTTTTTTACTACTGCATGTAGTATAAACTGTATTCCAGCCCACTCAGTGACTGTGCTTTCCAGCATTGGAAATAAAAAAAGATGTCTTCATAGTTTCCACATTCCAGCATTAACGAGTGGGTCAGTCCATGTCTTCCCTCAGTTTCTCACAGTTTTGTGTTTGTTTGCTTTAAAGGCTTCTCTGCAAAGCTAAGGGCAGAAAAGGCAGAAAGATCTGGTGGTGTGGCGTAAGTGACGGTTGGCCCTGAGTCTGAGAACAGTAACAAAGAGTCATTTCAGAGGAGAAATTAAAGTGGAAAAGACCTATTAGTTCGCGCACGTCCTCTGTCTGCCAACATGCGGTTTGCTCCACGGAGAGATGGTTTTTCACAGGCTCAACGCTGAGCCATCTTACTCCTGCCACCGGCATGTTCCCACCCCAAAATCGCACCATTTGAGTGCAAAATACAAGCCCTCGCCGTCCCAATGCTGCAAATCCTCGAGAAGAGTGTTTTCAACTCCTGAAGCCTCCTGGGGACCGAACATCTCCCCTCCACGTGCCGCTGGGTGCCCCGACGCAACCTCTGGCGAAGGAGCCACCCGCAGTGCCAGCCGCTGCCCCAGCCAAAGCAAACATCACACCACACAAATTGATAACAAAAAGCAGAGCAGAGGCCAAACACAATGCCAACACAATGCCCTCCTGGTTAGAGTAAGTGTGAAGACAAGATTATTTTTTTAATTTTTTTTTTTTTTTTACTTTCCTCCCCTTCCTTCTTCTTGGGAGGGAAAAGAAATGTTTCTTGGCTTCTCACGGTGAAATATAGCACCGTCAAGGGAGAGGGAGCAAAGGAAGGCACTGGCTTCAGCAGATATCGATTACTGCGCACACTGAAGTGGATACTGACCTTTGGACACTTCGCCCCCAAGCCACAGAGCAGTGTCAGAAAAGACTCTCTGAGATAGAAAGAGACATTTTAGCCACTTTTTAGTCTTGCAGTCCCTCGCAAGGTATGAAATCCTGGAGAACATACACATTCTGGCAACACACGAGAGTGAGTGCAAGGCAAGGAAGTGCTGCATTAAAGTGGGCGAACTAGAAAGAAAGGGTGGAGTGGGGTCAAATTTCCCCATGCTGGTCCCCAGATCATCTCCAGAAAACTGGTCTTATGGCAGGGAGCTAGCAATGGTGAAATCTTTTGCCAGTGGCGTGAATCAGATATAGAGGCAGAAGAAAAGAGTGGAAGTGCAAATGGGCTCACGCTATTTAAAAAAAAAAAAAAAAGGGGAAAAAAAAGAGTAATTTCATGCTTAAACAATACTGGCACACTGGCACTCAGGAAAGATGCCTTTTCTGGAAGCTGTCGTGTGTTTAGGACTCCAGTATTCCCCTCCAGACACATCCATCCTCCATTCACAGGACTGATGGCCAACGCATTCACAACTAACTCGGCGCATTCCTGATCTCCGGGACCCACTCTGCGTGCGCAGAAGGACTTTTCACAATGCAGGCAGTTGATCGGCACACACTGCGGGCTTTGTCCAGGACTTCTCGATGTCAGGCATCCAAACTGGAGTTGCTGAAGTCCGGAAACAGCCCAGACAAATAGTCAAAACACTATTTCTCTGTATGCAGAATATTTTTAAGCAGAGTAAGTGTATGCGGATTATCCTGGCTGTGTCGGGGAGCAACCCTAAAAGTCCACGATGAGGATGTAGAGACCCAAAAGAGAGGCCAGCTAGGAAGAAGTCTCTATACCAAATGATAATCATGGGTAGGAGAAACAAATCCGAATTAGCTAAGCACAGAGAATGCTCAGGGCTGGTGGAGACCGTACTTCCCATACGAAAGTGTTAACAAGCAGTGAAAGAACTGAAGCGCATCTAATTAAAAATGCATACCAAGGCATAAAGACAGAGTATAAGAGTAAACAAATGGCAGAGACCAGATTTGTTTGCAATAAATGAAGAGGAAAACACCACACAATACAAACTCATCCAGCACTGAGGATTCAGAGGGAGGCGAGCAGGCAAAGGCACCGCTCTGCAAAACCTCCCCAAAGCACAAGGCAAGTGGAAAGCACACAGCATGCCTGAGCACAGGTGAACAGGACAAAGGAGTGGATGTGGTGCAAAGACACAGTCCTTAGTAGGAACACTTGCCGTTTCAAAGCAGGTACCACACCACAATATGGTTAGACCAAAAGAAGCTGCCAAACAGAGCTCCAGCTAGGCATATGAACAGGCCATCACGGGACACAAAACAAAACAAAGCCTTCTGGAAAAAAAAGTACATTTCAATATTTCATATCTAGGGAGCAGCAGAAAGATACTCAGTTGGGCCGGCAGGTTGGGATTGTGCCCCCTTGGCATCTTTAAGAGCCACCTCTGCTTTACCAGCCGGATGCTGCTGGTTATTTTACCATGAATAACACCAACTTATTTGCCTTGGGTTTTCAGAAAGAAAAAGAAGATGAACCATTAGAAGGGCTCTCACAGCCAGGAAATACTGACACCCACCATCACTAGCGTGTTAATCATCCCGCAGTTCTGAACAACGCCAGAAAATAAAGTCCAGCTGCTCTGTCGAGACTTGTGTGTGTCACACCTTTGCCGCAAAGAAAACCGCGGGCTCCCCGGCGTCGGCAGGGACCCAGGGCCATTGGCAGCACCTTGTCCTCTCTTCCGTCTCCTCAGTCATGAGACCACCTTCCTTTCTTCAATAATTATCCTTTTTTTTATTCTTTCCTTTTTTTTTTTTCAGGTCCTGCAGCACTGAACAATAGTGATCAGACTATTTCTCGGAAGCAGCGTTTGCTTGATTACTGCAGAGCACTGTCATCTGTTTGTTTTTTCAACACACGATAGGCCACTGTGCTCATCCCCTTGGGATTCCCAGCCAAGCGCAGTTCCCATCCAAACGGGGATAAAAGTTCAATTTTATTTCACGGTTTTGTCTTCCATACAACAAATCTTTTCTGACAGTGTTTTCTGACTGCTAAACTGTTGCGTTTTGAGCGATTGATCTAAACCATCTGTCCACGAGATTAAAAGCAACGTCGAAGGGATACTGTGGCTCTGCTCCGAAGGTGTGGGAGATTTCGAACATGAAACTAGCAAGCAACAGGAGGAAACTTTTAGGCAAATGCCTAAAATCCACACTGCGTGGATTTTGAGGCATGCATCTCTCCCCTGAAAGTTTTGCCAACTGCCACATAATCCAGGAAGTCGTGCTTCAAAATATTTAAGGTTGCATTTCTCACCATTTCCTTCTTATCTTTCATAAGACTTACATTTTCAAATGTCAGCTTACATATGGGAATGTTTAATCTCAAGGATGCCGAACCATCAGGAAACTTTTAAAATCTCCTCCAAAAGTTTTTTGTTTTTTTTTTTGTTTTGTTTTCCCCTCTGCTTTTCTCCTCTCTTAATGGATTGCTTCTGTTTAAGTTGTACCTGACATCACCCTGCAGCCTCGAGCTGGTCTCCTCTTAAAGCAGAAGGAGCAATGAAGAGACTCATATACACCTTTTGTATGAAAACTGGGGAGGGAATACATCCTGACATTATAGTTTTTAAAAAAATACAATAAAATGATAGCAAAACAAATTTAGTTCTGGAGAGATTCAAACTGTGAAAGTTAACATGCAAAGGATGTACACAGTGTTAGTCCATAATAAATCCAAATATCGTTCCCAATGCTTGTCATTACATTTTTGTTTAAATTCCATTGCCTACACGTTTGCCAGGTTACTGTCTTTATTTTTAGTGTATGTGTTCCTTTCTGCCGATATAAATTCATTTAGCATTAGGCGTACAACAGTTTTTCAATACCTTTCTCTTATTTGGCTGTATAATTTGCTTCCTAACATATGATTTATTTTAGTTGAGTTTACTTTTGGCAAGGAAATGGGGGGCATGGGGGGTTCTTCAGTGCAAGCACAAATTTACTACTGGCAACACTGCTATGAATGGCATGGAGACCTGCATCAGAAATCCATCTTATTCACAGAAAGGCCAAATCTACTGGGGATTAAGTATAGCCCCTCTCCAGCCTCCCCCTTGGCTACCCTCCAACATTTACCAGCTCAGGGATGGGATTGGGACTTATTTTTTAGTTCAGAAAGAGAGTCTGTGGTGGAGCAACACCAGCTCTGAGTGTGCTGGATTGTGTCCAGGCAAAATGTGTTCATTTCTTAATAATGTCACATCTTTC
Source organism: Apaloderma vittatum (assembly GCF_000703405.1). NCBI lineage: Eukaryota > Metazoa > Chordata > Aves > Trogoniformes > Trogonidae > Apaloderma > Apaloderma vittatum. The sequence continues at coordinate 121,922 of NW_009727635.1, read as the reverse complement.
TATGTCATTAATAAATAAAGTGTTTAGAAGGGCAATAAAGGCATTCTTCTTTCTTCTTCACTAGATGAAACTATTACTATAAAGGCCCTACATAATTTGCAGTAACCCGTGATATCATAATAAACTGTATTCTTTGGTCCCTTGCTCATAAAATGCTTAAGAATATGCTTAATCTTAAGAGTCAATGTGATGCCTACTTAAATAAGAAAAGGTTTCCCAGCCTTTCAGGAAACATTTGTGGCCATGTCTGTAGATATTTAGGCACCTGCTCACCTTGACTCCTGGAAATAAGTTACCACAGTGAAGTCAGTGGCAACCAAACACATTGGATTCTGCATACTGCAAATATTATTTTATGCAAAGCTATTTTTATTTCTTCAGAAAGATGCTAATCACATCAGGAATCAACTATGTATATCTTCCCTCAAAAACAGCAGACCAAGTAGCCAACTTGAAGAAGTGTTTTAGAGTTCCTCTTTCAAGCTCAAGGACCTGCCTAAATGGGCATGAGCAGTCCTGGACACCAAACAAAAAGCCGGTCTCACAAAAAATCCACCAGCAATTCCAAAAGCTCTATGGAAATATAAGCTGTTTGCTATAATGAAATTAAAAGATGATATAAGGGCAGGAACATAGGCTGGGCACAGACAGACACCTATTCCAAATGCCAGTGCTTTGTCAAGGTTTGTCTCTAAAACAGATCAAAGAGATCTCACTGGAGTAGATTTTCATTTATGAATATTTTTCTACTTCTTCTGACAGCATTTACATCATACTGCTTGCTGTGCCCAAATGTTTTGGTGGCCTCTTTGGGACAGCAAACAACAGAAATAATACATATCTAACCTCCATTGCCATCCCTTGTCCACTCTGTCCCTGAATGTTAGCATTAAAAAAGGAAAATATACATAATTCTGATGCTGGGGTGGCTGAGCAGCCTGAGGATATGGTGGACATGACACAGATCACAGGGTGCATGCCTTTCCCTCTGTTTCCTCCTGTAATGAAGCACTAATGAATGCACCCCCATATCTTTTGGATTATTTATCCACATGCAAGAATGCAGCCCTGATCCCTCAAAACATGTCAGCACTGTCATTAGTTTAAGATGCAGTATGACCCTCCTGAAGCCTTCCCTGCCTTAAGCTCATCAGACCCTTCAGAAATGTGTTTCGTGGTGCCAAGGTGGTGCAGGACTAGGGTCAGCCTCTGCCTCTTCCAGGCTCACCTTCACCCATGTGAAAAACAGGGCGTCACTCAGTGACGGCCCCATCTCCTGCCTTTCCCCCAGCCAGGCTGAGAAATGGGGACACTACACATCCTCTTACACCACTCAGCTATGAAACTGGTGAGGGGCTTTGAATAATTAGCAGGAACGACTAGCCTCGCCTGCTTACAGGAGTCATCAAGAGAGATTAGCTAGAAGCAAGTACTGATGCTCTTAAACTTCTTATGTCTACAGCTGGCCTTGTTTTTTTACCCCCCCTCCCATTTAGCACCAGGTGCTTACGGGGCAGAGCTGACTGGAGCCATAATGGGGGCTCATCCCCACTGGCACTGCCGAGGCAGACCCTGCTCAGGAGCTCCCCAGGTCAACAGTAACCCTCACTTCGATGGTATCGAGCTCAAGTTCGCTCAACTTTGCTCCTCGAGTCACAAAAAGGGCATGTGAGCTGCAGTCCATCACACTAAATCATTTTAGCACCTCCATTACCCTACATCGACTTTCAGTGCTGAGAGCACGTTTGTATTTTTCTCCTGTTACTTTGGATTTATACTGAAAGAATAATGCCCCAATTTCCACTTATTTGTGACAGAATATTGCCTGTCTTCTTGTTTTATCTTTTCAACTTAAGAAAAATAACATAGGACAGGATCACCACTAATGAGATGACATATTCCATATAACTTTTCCCACTATGTTGTTTTATTTACCAGCTTTCAAATCCCTAACCTTCCTCTCTCCAACCTCCTTTTAAATGAAAGGATCCTCTTGTCTCTGTGAAGTTCCTATCATCTACATTGGTTTGCATGTTAAAGTTTCAGCATCCATTTAGTCAGTGACGGTTATTCTGCTTAATGACTCCTATACCCCTGTTAATACTGTTTTATCTGGCTCTAATATTTTAAGATCTTGTCTAATATTAAAGCTAAATGCTAATATTAAAGATTTGCTGCTAATATTTTAAGCTCTGGCTGTTAGTGTACTAATGTTTGGGGAGGTGCTTGGGAGTTCATTGTGTTAGAAGGCCTGCTGGCTAAATATTAATGCCCTTTGTGACTATTGCATAGAAATCTAGGCACAATAAATGGAATATAGGGACAGATATTTATAGAATATCCTGCCAGCGATGAGCTCAGAATCAGGTTCAATATGGATATGTGTGTGGGCACATGAGAGTGTGTGTGTCTCTACATCTCTCCAATAAACTAGAGAGAAAAATAGCCCCAGAGTGAGGTTGGAGAGGACACACACACACTTTCAAGCCTCTCCTCCATCGGGCTCTGTCGAGAGCTGCCACGCTGGGTGATGTTGCAGGGACAGGGAAAGGAGGCAGCTGCTGTCCCTCAGGAATCCCAGCCCCAAGCTACCATTGCTCCAATATTGCTATTTCACTTGTGCTATGGACCTACAAGCAGCCACGTTTACCTCATGGTAATGTACCATCGCAAAATTTACAGGGGAAAGAGGAAAAAAAAAAAGGAAAAAAACCCCCTATCTTAGCATCTATTTATTAACACAAACCTCTGCTGCACGCAAAAGGAGAAGAGAACCCACTCCTCCTTTGAAGAACAACCTCTCCACTAAAAGTAAAATACAGCGCAGTCTTTATTTCTGCACGGTTTAAGAGTTAATGAAAGATTTGCACCTGTACAGCTGTTGCAGACTGAAACTAGCTTGTGGAGCGAATGTGTTTTCTGGTTGAGACAGTTGTAAATGCCTTGAGTAAAAACACTGAGGACTGCTAATGGATAGGTTTATTTTAAAGCATGCCATCTGCTATCAATCATAGAGAAGTATAGGAAGCAAGTTTGGCTGTGCTCCCTCCTTGTGAGCCTGATAAAGATAGGGCTGTGGTACTCTGGAACATTTAGTACTCAAGAGAATAAAACATCAAACCTACTCAGCAGCTCCACTAACAATAATAAAAATGCCTCTGCCTAAAGGTGACATTCTGAATTTACGATTATTTGTGTCTATAAAGTGTATTCTTTGGCTCCTGACTCATTCTGACTGTCTCACTACAAGAACAATACATTAAGCCTGCCTGAAGTAAATGGAAATTCTACCCTTTTATTAAACCAGCAACCAGTACCTGAGATGTTCTAATGCCCTGTAGGACCCAAAGAAGGTTTTCTGCTCTAAGTGTTAATTCTTTTGGTAGGATTAAAGTCAACTGCAGAGAAAATGCTTATTTTGTGCACTCGGAACTAAGCCCTTCTTCAGGTAAATGCAGTTTTAAAAGAATAAAAACAAGAAAACCCAAGGCAGGCTCTGAATATGCAAATGATCACAAAGCAAAGGCTACGAAACTTGCAATTCACACTGATAGCTCATATTTTATGCTACTTAGCATATGATACAGGAAAAGCTTACTCTGTAAGAACCTAACCAGGAAAACCATGCATAAAATGCCCAAAAGTTGTGTGCCAATCTCCCTTCCAAGCAGTGAACTTCACACGTGCTGAGATTCTCCAGAAGTAAATCCAGGGATTTTAATTTTTTTTTTTTTTTTTTTTTCTCCCTACACTGCATTTTCCTTGGTTGGAAAACGTGCAGCTACTTCTCTGAGATATGTAACCATTTGGTTAACTTCAGAGGTAGGAGTCATTCCCCTGGCTAACACCACATCCCTCCTCTCTCATTTGCCCTCTGGTACTCTGCCGATCAGGGGCTCTTGAGCCTGCCTGCTTAAAAATAATCAAATATATAATGCTTCGTGGCAAATACACCAGATATAAAAAACACTTAGCAGTGAAGCACTCCGCATCCGATAACATTAGACTCCTATCTCCTATCTGCAGCTTAACAAAATTCCCTTGCAAGTCTGCTGCTGATGGAAAGCATCACTGTGGAAGCTTGGGGAAAACCCACCTGGTGATCAAGCTCGTGAGCCCAATTAAAGTTAATAGAGAAATCAAAAGTGGGCAAAAATTGGAACAGCAGCGTGGAAAAAAAAAAAAAAAGAAACTAAGCACTAGAAATAGAAGGAAGATAAAAAAACAATGGGAAAAGCGAGATTTCCTTTGAAGCCTGCTCTGGAAAGGGATTTCTTTTAATGCCACACACAACCTAAATGTTCTACACAGTGGGCCATAGGTCCAAGCAGAAAAACAGAAGACGGAGAATTAAGGTGGTTATGAGGTTTATGATACTAAATCAAGGCTGCTTCTGCTCTGTATTCATGTGTTTGGTCCTTAAGACCTTAACTGTTCATGGTCAGATGACCACTGATTTCAAAGAATAAATTCAATGCCCTTGTCTGGGGAGCAAAAGAATTAAGCTCCTTGGTAAGGATTCACAGAACTAGTGGGTAATTAAAATGAAATGAAAGTTTACAAAAAAATTAGGAGACTAAAGGGCCAAAGGAAAACCCAAACAAAGGCAGTTATCAAGATTTCCATGCTCAGCAACACCTGAAAAATAGCTCTCTAGAGATATTCCTCATCTTTAGGTATGGTTTTCAAAATAACACCCTTTTGCTCAAGAGAAGTGTCCCATGCCATAGGGAAATGAGTGGTCATCATTGAATGAATCACCAAATACTGTCTCTTAGTGAGCTCTGTGCCCAAATTACTCAGTTACGTATTTCACGAAGAGGGATGAAGTCACAAAAGGGCACATCCTGAGGTCTCAGACCAATCATGACCATTACAACTCCTAGCAAAAAAAAAATTCAGCAAAATTCCATTTATCAGAAAATTAAAATAGTATTAAATCTTTCACAAAAAAAAGTATTTGTTTCTCAAAAAAATCCAATTGGCAGGAATTTTTATTTTTTTTTCAATCTGGGATGAGGCTTTTGGATAGCAGGAAGGAAAAGAGAAGGTATCAATCCAGACTCACCTGTAGTCTGATCATCACGTGTCTGGGGCTGGCAGGAGGTCCAAGTCCAAATCCCAACTCTGAACTGCTTAGGTTCAAATACAGCAAAGCAGATGCTCTCCATATCCTTTCTTCATAACAGTTTGTAGGCAAAAAAAAATAAACTCTCAAGGTTTTATTTTCTCTCCCCAGAGAAATTAAAACAAATTAAAGGCTTGACAATTTTTCATGACATGTACTTCTTGCTCGTGGTCAGCCCTAACCACCACAGTGCCCAGAGGTTCAAAGGCATAATGTTCCTACCAGAGTTGATATGGTGAACTCCCCAACTTTTGCAAGAATTTAACAGGTTCTTTTTAGACTTGTTTTATAATACACACAGTACATTTTCATATGAAAGCTTGGAAGCTCGGAAGCTCGGAGTGGCTTCCTCACCAGAGTTCAAGTCCCTGGCACACAGTTCATTGCAGCTCTAATGAAAAAGCACAATGATTGGGCCTGTGTTGCTAAGATTAGACATTAGTGGCCATATCAAGAAGAGAAATACCTGCAGATTAGCACAGCAATTTGCTGCTCTAAATCTGAACCTTCTAATCTCTTTTTTCTTTTAAATAAGTAGCAGCCCATGAATATGGGAGAAGAATTAAAACTACATTTACTAAGTGATTTCTAAAATACTTCAGCATGTGTTTTAGAAAACTGACAAGTCATTAAAATATAGTTAATAAACGTTATTCAGAACTCATTGCCTTAGATTAACACTACTTTAAAATCACAGACATTCATTGGTTCACTCAGGGTACTGCTGCAAGCGTGACTCCGACCGGTACTCGTGCCCTGTTTAATAAAGCACGATGGGCAACTCAGAGTTTACCTTGTATTTTCCAATTGGAAAAACATTTCAGAAATATTTGCAAAAAGCTTTAAAACTTTGTATCCTGGCAAGTGACAGCATGTTTTGGTGTATGGGAGGAGGGAGAGCCCTGCTTCCACCAGAGGGTTGCTGAGAAAGACATCCTCCTGCACAGGGCAGCTTACTCAAACCAGCCCCAGCACAGCCTACAGAAGTGACCCTTGAGCTCAGATCTTTTGAGCATGAATTGCTCAAATGTTTAGTTGGGACTAAATAAGCTCTTAAGCAGCAACGATCCAGCTGAATGGAGAGCTACACCTAGCACTTACCTCCAGTCCAACAAATGTGTATCCTGCACCGAGTGATGCTACCTGCCAAAAGCATCCTAAGCCTGACTTAAATAAAGAGTTCGCAATATCAGCTTTCCTGATGGAATGAACTATATTTTTTCAGATGTGTTGGCATGTGCCAAGTGAAACTGATTGACGTGCTATGAAAGGCTGAAGTTAGAAAACAGCGAGAGCAAAAATTGGGGAGCGCAGAGTGCTTGGCTCCGTGAGATTGCTGAAGACCTCAGAGCAGCGGGGCTCTTATTGAGCCAACACTCCTGCAATGGAGACTGGAAACAGAGGTACAAAACATGGAAAAAATCAAGGGAAAGCAAGAGGTGGCAGTAAAAACAAAACAGGAAAAAGGAAACACTGTTTCTTGGTGATCAATTCCAAACAACCTGAATTCAGGAGCCATTTTTAATCAAACCAGGGAAAGAACACATCGTGCACGACTTTCACGGGTGAAAATCTTTTAAAATTACTCGGCTATCAAGGAATTTCTCCCTTCCAGAAGATCTGCTCAGAACCAGTTGGACTCGACAGCTTTTCCTAAACATACTTGAGGCAACCACGATCCACTCCAATGCTCTGGGTGAAGAAAACTCTTGCAAAGCTCCTGACTCTGAGAAATTGCTGATGACCAGTAGCCATCAGGTGAGCCCATCCTCCCTGTTGCAGAGAGGTTTGCTGTTGGTTTGGCGTAGGGGAAGGATTTGGCGAAAGTGTTGTTTTGATAAGGGACTAGTCAGGCTCTCTTTGTATTATAGCCCTTGAAGCTTCTGGATTTCTTCTACCTTAGCATGTACACCACCATTCAAAATATGACAGGAGAGGGCTGAAATTGAGAAGACAGTGAATGTATTTTAAAAATCAAAACATGGCTATTCATTAATAACTTTGTAATGTAGCTAAAAGAAAAAAAAATGGCTTAATTGAAATTGCATCCAGCTAACTTAAGCTAAGATAAACATTTGCAAATTCTCTGAATGGCCATTTTTAACCACTTTCAGGATTTAATGGGGCAACTTCTTTTTTTTATAATAAAGTGTTTGATATTCAGAGATGTCAGCAGCCTGATGGATGACTTTGATTTACAACATCTCTGAGACATCAGAATTCCGGATTTGAAAGCTGAACCATGAGGGAGATCCAGGTCCTCCAACTGGTTTTATTTTTTGGTCTTTAAAAGCGATCTGGAGTTCAAAGTTTTCGCCCATTCTTCTTCCATACTGCTACATATACAGGAGCAAGAATAACGCTTTGCACTGAACTAAGATTGTTTGAATTATAGCAGCAAATTCAGGCTAGAATGTTCTTATAAAACAGGTGTGATTAAGCCCATTTTACCTAATTTGAGCCAGGATGACACATTTTGGTGTTTCAGGTGTGCCAAGCTCCACAAAACACCAGGCACCTGCCTATCTTGTCCTTGCAGGACACTAGTCCCCACCACTGTGGCTTGGACATGCTTGCTCCACAGGATTGAGAGGAGGAAAGCAAAGTAAAGCACAGCTCCTGTGCACCACACCCTCTTGAAATTATTCATTGGCTGATGCTGACACAAGGTGAAGATGCAGATGAGCGGGGGCAATGGAGAAAGATCAATGAGCAAGTTCCCTGTTCTCAGGCAAATGCTGCCGACATCAACAGAGCAGCCCCAGGAAGGGGAGAAGAGCAGGGAATGGAGATGCAATTTGGGGAGCAGGCTCCACACCTCCCTGGCATCTTCTCAGGTTCAAGATGCTTTAGCAGAAGGAGAGTCTGAGATACATGATACGCACATGAGGATGCTGGGGAGTGCCAGGGCCTCCCTGGAGGGAGGAAGGTGGGGGGCAGGTTGTCCAACAGCACATCTTGAAGCAGCAGGGATATTTTGAGGCAGCGAGCTGAAGACTGTAAGGAAAATAACCCGTTTAAAAAAGAAAAAAAGAAATCTTTAAGTAACTCAGAAGCGTGAATCAAGGTCTTGTTTTCCTTACCTCAGTAGTGAAGCAAAACTGTTGTGAGAAATATGAATATTTAAACAGTCTATGACAGCATGGAAGCAAATGACTATTTTTGCCAGTGACCAATCTACTTCCTGCAAGCCAGAGGCATTTTTATCAAGCCCAGGGCTGGAAAACACTCTGTGCAACAAAAATCCCTCTCCTCATCCTCCCCAGCTCCTGTCGCATCAGACATGGACACAACCTCGAAGGTCCCAATCACATGAGTCCGTTCCCATCTGGATTTTTGCTGCCTGGTCCCTAGTGGGTGACAGAAGAAGGACCCTCTCGGTGCAGGGTTGAGCAGCCGTCCTCTGCCGCCTTCTGCGCCACCACTTCCCGTGGTTGAGAACAAGCCATCAGCGTGCAAATATGTGGAAATATTTATCGCCCACTCCTAGCCATGTTGAAAAGAAACCTGTTGTGGTTAAATGACTCGGTCAATTCTTTAGGGATTTTCCGAAGTTTCCTATAAAAAGAAATCTGTGGGAAATGAACGATTGCATAATCGCTAACACATGCCAATTCGTATAAGCCTATTATCTTTTACGGTATTTTGTACTCTATTGTCCTTATGCTGGTGAATTGGTATCTTACGGATCTTTTCCTTATTAAATTATTTACACATTTTGCTTTCTCTGACACTTTTCCATCAGTAAGATACTTAACATCTGCATTAAGAACGAAGGCAAAGACAAAAGGTCCCTTCTTTTCTCATATCATGTTTTTCCCACCTTCACAGGAATATCCAAACAACAGTCTCCTTGAGAACAGGGAGAACCTTTTCCAGTGACAAGAAGCAATACTAGCTGTGTCTTGATGCCACAAAAGCTTTATTTTTTTTTTCTTAAAGAATATGCATTTTTGCAGAGACTTGCTAAGGTCCCTCATAGAAACAGTCAGTGTTCACAGTTTTAAAATTACATAGTCCCTTGAAAACGCTGGAAGTTGCCTACAGGTCATCTAAGTGATCCTTAGAAATAAACTCCAAGTGTCTTGATAGTCTTAATTTCACTGTATTTCAGTTGGATTCAAGTTGCTGAAACACAGGCTTTAATAGGAATTTCAGGCCCTTTAAAACATTTTGGTTTTGGCTTTCAGAAGCCTGACGTTACCTGAAAGCCAACCAGGACTTCTCCCTTAGTGCTATCTTTTAGTCATGTTTTCAGTCAGATTTTTCAGTTTTGCACTCTTCCCAGGAACGCTCAGTTAATGAATTTATGAAGCACGGCTATAAGCAGTCACCTTTCCAAAAAGTGTGGCCTCCATAATCTTAATATATGAAAGAGGACATTACACAGCAAAAGTGGTTCTAGGGACATGCACGCAGAGAATAAATGAGCTATAGGTTCACTGAGTTAAACAACTAGTCCTAACTGTGTGATAGGACAGTCCTTTGGATATACCATTCTAATTTCTGCACTGCAGACAAATACAGTTCTTCAGAGCAGATTTGTGTGATCTTTCCCCAGTAATGTTGCAGGGACATTTGGGAATACCTGTTATCTCTCTAACGTCTCAATTCTCCATCTCCCACATACCCCCCACAATTCAGCAGGGCAGGGCAAGTTCACGTTTGGGAAGGCAGCAGATTTGAGAGTCAAGGAAGGCCTAGGGGTAAGTTTGGAGGTCAATGGAGATCAGACCTGGTGATGCTGAAGACAAGGAGGCAGGCAAGCCGTGGTCAATCACTGAGTGACAATGCGGACAGGTGAAATTTCTGTTGTTGCACAACGTTCTCCCAAATGTGCAAACCCTCAATATTCATGCAGCGACTTAATTGCAACAAAAATCAACTAGAGCTTTGTCCTCTCTTCTACCATTCCAGAGATCTTAATGTCTTAGGCTTTGTTTCCCTCTGAACAGGGAAGCTATGGCCAACAGCTGCCCTTTTTATTTGACACATTTCCCAAGGTCTGCCAAGCCCAGCAAGTCAAGGTGAACTGCTCTTCATTTTCCTCTGACTCCCAGCAAGCGAGAGCAGAAAAGCTCCGTATTGAGAGCAGAAACATGTCAGGCCAACAAGCAAGTCCCTGCAAACCATGTCATCATTTCCAGAAAAACATTCTTGCCATTGTCTACATGAGCTGGCTTTTACAAAAATACCTACTTCAGTCCTCTTGTGCTATTCTATTTGTTTTAGGTGTTTTCTTAATGCACGTATTTCTGAGCTTAGATTGCATTTTATTTTTTTTTATTAGAAATAGTTTGCTAAACTACTTGCCAGCGTTCACACCCTGCAAATATTGGCTTGTGGTCAAGGGCTCCCGAGGATCTCCAGCACCTGTCATCCTCTGCCAACATCAACCTTTTCATATGGGCAGGCCTCCAGAAAAGGTTATGGACAGTTGTAAAATGCACCCATCGTAAATCGTTTTTACTCTAATATGCATCAGGGGTTTGGAGAGCAAGGTCTATTCACTTTTTGTTCTGTATCTTCCTTTCTTGATTCTCCCTTCAAAGAAAGATTTATTAATATTTCTATTCATCTTCTAAGACCTACTTTGGATCAACTTCTTCCCATCAGATAGAAGACTGAACTATTCTGTCCATTGGTAAGATTTCAGAGCATATTATCAGCTCATATATTTTTATAATCATATTGTTATTTTCGATTAAAAAGAAAAGTAATTCATCAGACACATAATGTTACTTAAGTTGACATAGATTTTTTTATGGTTGAATAATAACATCTGTTTTGGTTTTCCAGCCACAAAAGTGCATTTAATCTGGCCTTCCTTTATTTGAACTTTTCACATCTGCTTGGGCCTGCTTCCCATAAACTAAATACCAGACCCTTGCACAATGTAGGAAATTTACCTGTACCAGTTGTTGTCCCAGCTCCAAAGACTTCTTGATAGGAGCCAGATAAAAATGTCAAAAGACCAATAAATATAGGCCTAGTGCACTATATATTTATTAAAAGTTACTATTTATTTTCTCAGTCCCAAATGGTTGGTATTCACAGGCTTAATCCCACAAAACTTATTTTCATGAATGAACTCATTTACTTTTAGTGGCTAAAATATGTTATGGGATGGTGCCCCATATTCCACACAAAACTGAGAGATAAACTTTTACGGAATATGCTACCACATCAGCTACAAATTCAACCAATCAAAAATTATAGGGATGGTCAGACACGATATGCTTTCAGCAAGTAAAAGAAGTAGCAAGGGGGATTTCATGCACCATTTTTAGGGTTATCTCCAAACGTGTGGTAGTGGATTATGAAGTTTGACTTATTCTGATCTCTTCAGAGGTGAGTAAAGTCAGGAAGGAGAAACAACCCTAATCAAAGGTTTTTCCTTCTCTTTTAATTTTTTCTTTTAAATTAGGCATTTAGTTTCTAATTGTAGCTCAGATCACAAAACTTAGATACGCTTAGGGTTGTTGGTTTGTTCTTTTTGGTTGTTTTATTTTAAAAAAAAGAAATTTAAAGTGAGATGTATATGAAACTCCAGCTGAAGCAAAACAAGCTGGAGATTTTTGCCACTGAAATTGCTAGGATGGGAAACACATCTCAGCTATCAGGCAAGCATTAAAAATCATTCTTTAAACACAGAGCTAAACTATGGAAGAATTTTGCTCTGCTGATGTGACCAATGAAATATGCAAAAAAAAAAAAGCAAACAAATCCTACTCTCTCATTAGCCTCTTTATAATATCTTCATCTAATCAGCAGTTCCTTCCACCATTAGAAAGATACATCTGGAGAACACCTACGTCCTTGGGCCCCATGAAGCTGAGGCAGTGTCTGCAGTAAAACTGCAATATCAGGCCATTGTTCTCAGACAGATAACTCAGCAGACAGCTCTCCAAAGCAAAGGACAGAGCACTGCTTGCAAAGCAGCCGAGAAGACAGGTTTTTCCTTGTCTCAGGGTACCAGAAGTATCTCTTCAAAGTCTCCAACCTCTGTTTTGGTGAGGAAACAACATTTTGTCCTTTTATCTTGTTTTGCGTCTTAAAACTTAGGCTCTCTGATTTGGCAATCTTATTAAATATAGTTTTATCAAGCCAAAACACCCACCAGCGTCAGTGTCTTAAATAGACATGAGATGGGAAAGTACAATGAGGACCACAGTAGCTTCGGGAACAGTTGGAGAGGAAAGGCAATATCTGTGCTCTGCCCTTGATTTACACCTTGATTTTTTGCTTCTGCACAAAGGATTGAAACTGCGTCATGATGGAACAGTTGTGAGAATCACAAAGAACTTAACGAGTCAGAAATGGATTAAAAAGCACTTTATGGCTGGTTAAAGAAATCCCCCTGTTCCTCAGAAGCATTTTTAGCATCTTATTAGTGGTATTTGATCTGACTAACATATTGACTAGTTATTTGAATAAGAGATGAATCCTTTTTGATGGACCACAAAGGGAGTATAAATTCAAATGAGGCACTCCTCCAAATTTTTATTTTAGTATAACCCCAAAGAGCAAATAACATCTGTAAAGGTTTTTTTCTGTATCCCACTAAAGACTATCTTAATGGTCTTTTAAATCAAGCAACTTTTTCTTCTTTAAAAGTAATTGTTCCATTGATAAACAATAGTAAATTGGAAGTTCTCTTTTACCTGCTTTCTGAAATGTCTGGTATGCATTTGGCCAAAGAATACAGTCTGAGACAATATCTTCTTCAACACTTTTTCTTAAACAACTTCACCATCTTTTGAATTCACCATCAATGTCTCTTTTGTACAAAGTAGTTCAGAATTTGACAAATGAAAAATAAGAGAGATATGTCAGAAAAATATGTAAAACAGCCTCAGTTCTTTCCAGCTGATCTCTGATTTGAAATTATTTCAATCTATTCAATTTACACTCTTTAGGACTAAATTCAGTGTCATCAGCATGGACACTGCTGTGGAGTTAGTGGGCAGACCCACAATTGTCTCCCATATGGTAAAAGCCAGGAAACTTGTTTCTAGTCATTTTTGTGCAGTTTTACATTATCTAAAATTTTGCACTTAGGAATAAGTTGGAGACCTCCAGCTCATTTTGAAAACAGTAATTTATAGCTACACAGACATTATGATTTTACAGTGTTTTGATAGTTACGCCTTCACTATCCACATGGAACATTTAAAAACGGATTAGAAGCCATTAATCTCGGAAATATGAGGGATTCATAGCCTAAAGAGGAACTGGGAGCATTTGCAGACTGAGTCTCTTTCTGCATCTCAGTGCACAGTTTTATTAAAGTATTATAGGAACGGGTCAAGAATTATACATAGACAAGCATACTGTGGTAAAAATACTGGGTTATAAATCGTGGATCTGACTACGTTGTCGTGGGTGCTCTTATTGACCTTGGAAAAGTTTTTAGGTTGGAAACCATTTTAGGCAATTCCTGTCTCTTGTTACAATCCCCAGCAGCACTTAGTGCATTGCATCCCCTTGTGCAATTTCATCCATTGGCATAACAATAATCATAGTCTCTCATGTCATTAAAAGTCTTTCATTTTAAAATTTAAATACTTTAAAGCTAGAGATCAGGTCGAATCAAATCCATATATTTTGCACACCTCTGCCTTGAAATATGAGGCAGATTGACTCAATCCAGACCTTTGCAGTAGGCTGTTAATTCCACTAGAGCCTGACCTCAGATTCTTGGTTCAAAGATGCCTACACTGTGATGAAAGTCAGGTCCAAATACAAATCTGGAGCCCAAACTTGCGGTATGGGTCCATCTTGCTTGAAAGCAAGGTTTTAAAGAAAGAGGAAAGCTAAGATCATGAAAATTTCCATTTGAATACTGTATACAACAGATTTATGAACCTAAGCAACTACTTTTTTTCTGTGTAAAATCAAAACTACCACAGGATTTCCCGTCCATATATACCATATGCTTTCTACAACTTTGCTTAAAATCCTTAGTGTCTCAATATTCAGAAACTTCTGAGCCTCCTCTATTCTGCTGCAAGTTTTATCTTCTCTGAGAACTACCTTATAGTCAAGAATTAATTTTTGTCTAGGAAAAGCGATTTTTATCTATTTACTTCTGCAGCATGGTTATGACTGGGGAAAGCATCATACCCTATGAAACCCCTGGGTAACCGCCTGAAAGATGATTAATTCTCTTAACTGAAAGAGCGTTTATGCAGATGTTACTGACTGTGTACACCGAGGCAGGACACACCCAAAACCAGGTTTTGCAGACTGGCAGCGCATGCCTTGCAGGATCTTTTGAGTGAAATCTTCATTTAGAGACCAGTTAGAAGCACGTCAAGTGAAACACCAACAATGTGAAAAGAAACTTATAAATGTTTGCAAATTTGTTTTACAGATTAATGACCCTACAATATAAGAACTGACATTTCCAGGACAAATCATTTCTTTATCCTAGAAATATTTCAGCAGTTTTTGCTTACAACGAAGCAGAGGCAAATTTTTCCTTCTACAGATCAAACGAGATCTAAAATCTGGGAAGATTTAACAGTAAAATAAAAACAATGGGGAATGTAAATGTTAACCATCTGCAATTGTCATTACTCCTATTTCTTCTTATGTGATATCTCTATCAATGGCATATTTTTGCTTTTGTTATCTCTTGCAGCTTTTCAATCTATTATGGTTAATCATTGATAAACAAAAACTTTGACTGACTTAAAAAGTGGCAATCATCTCATCTAAATTTAATTCTGTAAAAGTCAAACACCTACTCTAAGCTACTCGTGAAGGCTCCTTCTATAGATAGTGGTGACAGATTGGCATTTTCAGAGAGACTTTTCCTACCTGTCTTACACACTTGTTTTAAGATGGGATTAATCACTCTCTGGAAGTACTTTCTTCTTTTTCTTTCCTTGGACTGACTTCAGTAAAAAGCAACACACCTGTTTTGTCCAAAAGAAAAAGCAAGTTTAAAAAAACCTCAAGAGAATATTTCAGCCCTTGACCTCAAATCCACAAAGGTATTTACCCTCAAAAGCACAGTTCCTATAGGATGTAGAAAGTCTCCTTCTAAAGGCAGATGGGAAGAAGGAAGATAGAGAGAGAGAGAGAGAGGAGCACGGCCAGCCTCGGTAACTGCACTTGTCACCTGCCCCAACTCCCTGCCTTTAGGGCTGGTGAGAAGCAATGCTAAGGAGAACCGAGGCACGAGGGATTATCATCAGACTTTTTGACTCTGTGTTGCTCTATCCACAGAAACCATGGGGATTGCCATAGTTTCACTCTCCATGGAGTTCCAGTGACAGAAACATTTTCCAGGCTTTGGCAGGAGAAGAGGACTGGCCAATAACTATTCTCCTCCAGCAGAAGGAAAGCAAAACCAGCATCTCCCTTCTTCACATGAGATCAGCTCGACACAGAGAGGGACCACACACCAACCATTGCTTGAGGACATGAGCCTTAGGAGGCAATTCAACGGAAACTTCTAATACCCTTAAAATCATTCAAATGAAAAGATGCTGATGCTGATGAGGGAAGAAACATTCTTCTTGGCGTCTCTCCATTTTAAATTCTGCTATAGTGACAGTATCTGGATTAGACTCCAGGACAGTATTTCTGAAACAGCAGGAACCCTGCTTACTGCATCAGTTTTAAATTATAAGCCTTCCAAAGATGTCAACACCACTTTCCTGGAGACTTCCCTGAAATTAAAACACTGAGCTTTTCCCCTGGGCTTTCACGGAGTCATATGGATCCATCACCCAGTGCCACCATTTGTAGTATGATTTGCCTATGTTGGGTCACTGCTACTTCTTCATTTCTACTCTGTAGTCAGCCTTTCTCTTTGATGTTACTCAGTCACTATTTCCTTTCCCTTTACTTTTATCTCTGTCCTGGCATTCTTCCTTTAAGCATCCTCTCTACCAGATGGTCTCCATCTCTCCTTCAGAAGTGCCCAAAATATTCCTACTGCCTCCTCTTGATCTTCCCCCAGCAGCAAACCTCTTCATCCTACAGAGCTCAAATACCAATGGATTTCTCTTCCTTTCTGCTCTGCATCTTTCTCGCACTTTGAAAAGGAATTCACTGGAAGCAGCTAACCTCCAATCCTCATTATGCACAAGGCACTCATTTATCAGAGTTTACCCAGGAGAAAAATTCAGACGGGATATACGCTGGTACAATTGCATTTTTTCAAGTGGAAGCACATCTGATGTCTGCACGCCGAACTGGAGCTCTAGTTTTTAGACAGGAGCTCCAACTTTTTCATTTGGAAATCCATATGGATCCTTTAATCTGAAGGTCAAAACAGCTTTCATGAAAGATACTGAAAACAATGATACTTTATATTCACCAGCATAATTATATAAAGATGATTCAATATTGTAGTACCATCAGAGGATTCGGCAAAGTCTCTGTATTATGTATTTTTAAGATGGGGTTTAGAGACTGTAAGATGAGGCTTCAGAAATTTACAGAGAGAGAAAAAAAATTCTTGTCACAATTTGTATCTTCCTAATAGGTCACCGAAACTCTGAGGATAACGGTTGCTTTTACTTGCAGTTGGCAGTGCACTATAATCAAGAATAAAGCTCAAGATATTTTCGTGGAAGTACAAGTGCTTACTAAATGCAGCAGCATAATAATGTATTATATATTATACAAATACAGCGAGGTGGGATTTGTGTTTGTCTCTTTACAAGAAAGATCTCTGAAATGACCTTCTGTTCATAAGTTTCTTTGAAAAAAAGCTTGGCCTGAAACCACTTCACTGCTATTGATATAGTCTGGTTTTGTACATAAATCTTAAATGTAAGCATCGCTTCAAAAATAACTAAGCAATCACAAAGCTTTACTTTTCAGATTCAATTGCCTTCAAATCCTTTAACTGAAGTCCCCTTGGCGCTGTCACTTCAAAAATCAGGATAATGCCATATAGTGTTTCTCAGTTTCAGTAAAACAAAAGCCTTATTGAATAAATATGTGTGAAAACCCTGCAAACCAAACCATCTCAGCAGTCACCACCTGACCGGCTTGCGGTGACCCTCCCCGGTGACCTGCGTGGGCTTGCCGCTTGACTTCTTGGCATATCGCAGCACTCAGTTTCACTGTCTTTGTCCTTAAAACTGTAGCAAAACACACTTTTGTTTTTTTTTCCTTACAGAAACCTAACAGCAGGCTTTAGACATCCAGGAAGAGCAAGGTGACCCAGCATTTCCATATGCAGGAAGCTGCTGATCAAATAGTATCTCCTTTTTTTTAATCTGCTTCTCGTATCATGAATACACAGAAAACCTTATGGTTCTGATAATCCCTTAACTCTAGGTTTTGTAAGGAGAGCTTATGATGCTACCTCATCATGGAAATGTAAAGGCAGAGTAAAAAAAAAAAAAATAGAGTATTTACGATCTCGTGCCTTGTTCTGTTCTGAAAAAAAGGATGAGTCAGGAATGTTTATTTTTCTTTTTTCCACACCTCATCTTCCAACGTATCCTCCACTTCCCTGTCATCAAAATATTAATTCAGCTCCACAGATGCCACTACTGCAGAAAAAAACAGCAGCAAAAGGCTGATGTCTCCCTCAACTCCTGCGGCCACAGTCTCAGGTGTTCAAGTCACTACAACCAGAGTCGCCCAGCACTTAGTTGCTGACTTTCAGGCACTCACAACCAGCAGGAGAAACACAGCCAGTGCTGGTTCACAGCTGACTGCACCAAAAATCTACCTAGCAGGACACTGAATTAGATTTGATTTTGTTTTCAGAAAGGTTCTCCCTCTTATTAATTTGCTGCCACCTCGTATTTCACTTCGCTATGAAAGAGCCTCGGTAGTCTTCAGAAGCACAAATGATCTCATAAGAAAGCGCGGTTTTATTAGCAGGAGATGTGTCAGGGATTTTCAGTTGTGAAGTTCAATTTCAATGTAAAGTTCATTTCAACATCTTTGCACTAAAAGGCATCATCAATTCTTTTTCTGACTCATTCCGTTCATTTTTTTTTGCAAATAGAGCACCAAGGGATTACTAAAAAGCAACAGAATAATGACCAAATAGACTGTTTAGAGCAAATATGAAGAAATATGAACCTGTAGCTCAAGTACCACGACCAAGAGGGTTATTGAGTACCAGAAAAGATGCTAATTTCCCCTGAAGACTAGAAATATCCAGCAGACATGACAGTATGGAGTGACAGTTGGGTTGAGAGACTGCAATTTTATCTTACCTGAACATGAGGTGGTCCCAGCTCTGCTTGACACCCTGGCACCCTTGTATCTATGAAACCAATTCCTCCCCTCAAATCACATATTTCTGAACCTTTGATTTCATGAACCCAGCCAGCTATGGTTAGTGCCAAAATCAGATGTTCAGAGCCCGAGGAGGTGGCCTGGGTATAAGCAGGGTGAGGAGGACATGTTTCACATGGTGGTGGGACAGCCTGATGCTCCGAATGCTTGGCATCATGATGTGCACATGTCCTGACTCCTCACTGTTAGAAATAGAAAGTGCAGTTAAAACACAAAACCAACCAACCAAAAACCAGGCAATAAATGCTACAAAATTAGGTAGGGCCAGCTCTACAATAGAGATCAGACTAGACAGAGGCAGAAATAATTCTTCTGCATATTAGAAGCAGATAAATGAGAGAGATGGAAGTAAAACACACAATACAGAACGAAAGATAAGAAAGAAGCTGTTCATCTTATGTATGGGAACCAACTGCTGCATATGTATTTCCTATGAAATTTTAGTAACTATCCTCAAGTTGTTAATCTGAAACACTTTTCAGGAAGTGGACCATCTATTTAATTTAAAATGCTGTTTGCAACACTGCAGGATTTTTCATGTAATTCAGCTAATGCAGCAGACACTCAACTTGCACAGCATAAGGGCTATGACCAGGATTTTCACACGTAGATGTAGAAGTCTCACTTAAGAAAAAGAGCATTTAAACATTCAAGTTCAATCACTTCTGTGTGCATGCTTATACATTCTTCTAAGATAACCATTTACTGGAAATATCAAATATAAAATTTCATCCCGGTTACGCTGTGGATGTACAGTCATCCACCAAAGTTAGCAAGGGTAAGCACATACTAAGCCCAAAAATAAAGGCTATTTCCAATCTAATTAATATAAAAACAAATAAGCTGTAAAACTAAAGTGTCTGCTTGTTCATAAATTAGCACAGAATAACCTGGTGGGAACGCAACGTGTGCAGTTTCCACACATGGCAAATGTTTGCCAGTGTCCATTACAAGGTGAAGGCTGTGTTACCAACAAGCACGTTTTCATCTGGCCTTAGACTTAAAAATAACAGTAAAAATCAAACACAAACAGTTATTTTCTTTCTTTGGGGATTTGGCACATGTGCTATAACAGTCATAGATGGAAACTTCTAAAATAAATTAAGGAATGTACTTGTCAGTTTATTAATCAAGGTTTACCTGCTTCACATTACAGGGAGACAAATTAAACAAGCTACCATGGTACTCAGAAAACATCTGCTAACAAAGTCAGAAGTAATGATAAACAAACTTGAGTTCCCTTTGTGGTTGATTTCCATCCAGCTGCATTTAATTATAAAAGAGCTATCAAAGAAAGCTCCCCATTAGCAGCTAATTCAGAATGACTTCAGAAGAAAATCCCAGAGCCTCCAGTGATATCTCTCCAATAACTTTCTCAGCTCTTCAAGTGATTGAGAAGAGCTGAATTAGACCAGTTTAGTAATCAGTCCTCCTGCTAACTGCCAGAGTGAAAGGAAGATGGTATATCTTTTCCGTACCTGTGACTGCTTGTTTCAAAGCACTCTTAGCGGTAGGACCTAAGATCCAGCAGACTCTCTCCTACAAGGAAGCTCTGCAGAAAACATCAATGCCAATGAGCAACAGAGAGAGAACTCTGAAAATTGCTGTATGCATTTTCTGCACCATGGCATCTGTTGATGTTACTGAGAAAGTGAGAAAATTTAGTTGCTACAATTTATTTTTTTTTTAATAAAACCTCTTTGACTTTGGTATTTTTCACAACGAAATTGGAGATGTAGTCATTTATAAATATCTAATTCTGGTTTACATCAATCAGGAATTTTTGTGTTGATGTAGCTAGAGGTATGTATAATCCCAGACTGATGTTCTGAGCCACGGCCACACCTGAATTATTAAAATATAGCGATTATTCTTAAAAAAAAATAAAGAAATGAAGAAAAAAAGTTACATCAGGATACCCATATTACTCTGTAAACTGAGAAATTTTGGCAATTCTATGGATAGGCAATCTGTCCATCAAACCAAGCCAGGGAAAGTTTATCAATGCACCCAGAACCACTGGTAATTTTTGTAATATACCATAAAGTCCAGCAATAATCATGAACTCTCTGTGTACACAACTCAACAACTCACAAACAACTTGTAGCATATTCCTGTCGAGAGATTTCAGCAAGGAAGCAAGTGGGATAAATCACTGAAAGATTTTACTTTTTCTTTAAGATGATAACAGGTAAGTCTTCCCTGAAACCTAGCCGCTATCTGGCCAGCAAGAAAATATGAAATCAAAAAAAGCCTGCATGCCAGATATGCACAGCTGTATTTGTGCTTCTGCAGTTCCCCGAGGAAAGCACACCACATGTCGGTTACTTGACTTAGGGTGGGTTGGTGAGGTGTAAGTTAAAAGGGCAGCTGTACACACTGGGAAATTTTCCAGATTAATTTTCTACCAATTGCTTTAACAACGCCACAAGCAGCGGTGAAGGGGTAGCGCTGCTGGGTAACACAGGTAGAAAATAGAGAATCTTTTCCTACAGATTATTTCTTATTCGGTCCCCAAGCTCCCTTGAAAAATCTGTAGGCACTTTATAGAGGATTTTTCTCCCTGCAAAAATAAAGGGATTGGCGCTGATTGCTGTTATTCTAAGAGGTTGAGGGAAGAATAGACATTATTACATACCCACATGGTAATCAAGCAAGGTTTCGTGTAATGATTGCTGTTGATGTGGTTCTTCCCAGCTTGTCTAGAAAACACTTTATTGGTGTACCTGGCCTGGAAGTTTGAGAGCTGGAGGAAGAAAATGATAACACGGTTTAACAGACCCTTTGTTTACGTAAACATCCATCCACAATCTGTGTCTGATGGGGCGAACATACGGCTTTAATTTTACCCTTGGCACATGGATCAAACAATGTTGCCAATATCTATTGTTCTCCTCATAACAATATGCCTGGTGGTTTCAACATATCCTCTCCATTAACTGGCTTCAGATCAAGCATTACTGTGTATGTGCTTGTGTCTTCATAAAAATTGAATATGGATTTTTTTTATTATTATTTTTTTTCCTTGTACCAAATGTGTAAGAAAGAACACAGTTGAGAATGGTGGTCAGCTGTGCCTGTGAGTCATGAGAACAACTTGCTTCAGATCGTGTGGCAGAGCCGACACACGGGTGGGAAGAAGGGGTTGGATTAGATTTGCAAAGCCCAGACCATATAGCTTAGGTTTTACAAAAAACAGAGGAAGTGATGAGTCAGACCCTTATCCCATTTTATCCGGGCTTTAGCAAACCTTTCTGAGGATTTGACTCACCTCTGATCTACACAAGCCCTGCTTTGGAGCATGAACACACTAGGTAGCTGTGAGAAGTGTGGCTTGGGTTGCTTATTTTTGTTGTTCCCCCCCCACCACCTCATTTTTTTTCAGTTTCACTTCCTATTTGCCGCAGAAGACTATGATTATGTTATTTTTCTTTTATAAATATGCAGCTTCTGCAGTGGCAGGGGAGGAGATTGGGGTCTGGGGAATGGCACAAGGAGAAACCTCAGATTGGTTCTCTGAGCCAGAGTAGCTTGTCATCTCCATGCTAATCTTTCCAGCTCCTGCCTTGGCCTCTGGACCAGCAGCACTGCTTTCTTAGGCTTCCAGCAGCAATCAGACTTGACATTTCTCCTCTACATTGTGCGGCAATTCAGCTTTTATTTCCAAATGATTCATCCGAGATTCACTTAAGTCAATGGAAGAAATCCCACTGCCTTGAACGTACTCTGGGATCCAGCACCTTCTTTCTACCTGAATACTAGGTATATTTGCTAAACTTGTGGGAAAATACAGATTTCTGATCTCACAACAATGGAGAAACTCTCTCTGAAAAAAAAATATCGCTAGTAAAGACAACAATTGTATTTAGGCCAGGGAATGTAGGATGTGTTTGATAGTTTCCTTAATCTGTGATGTTTTGCTTTCAAAGGTTGAAAGATGATGTTCAAGGCCAGGATGGGACTTCTGAGCAATCTGGTCTGGTGGAAGATGTCCCTGCCCATAGCAGGGGAGTTGGAATCAGATGATCTTTAAGATCCCTTCCAACCCAAACCATTCTGTGATTCTATGAAGAGAAACTGACTGGCAGGAGTTGATGGTACCCCACGCATTTGTCCTGCTGGGACCAGAAAGCTGCTGCTGTGGGAGGCGGTGGTCAGACAGGATTGGGTGCCCCAAGGTCCTAGGTGTAGCATAAAAGCCTGAGTGAAAGCTTGTGGGATCATCAGGGAAGGAGGCAGCTCTGGAAGATAACACAATGGTTATTAGCATCACCAAAAATAGGGATCTGCGGGCCTCTTTTTCCCCTGACGCTCCTCCTCACTGGAAGTAGTAATCTTGAGAAGCTTCACTTTTTATTCAGTATTTCTGTTTTCTTCCTACTACACCCATTTCTCACTTCTCTGTTTCTCTCCGACTTCAATGTTTTGCCTCCTGAATGCGCTGAATCTAAGCCCAGTGCCCTGAATGGTTTCGCTGACCCTGTAAAGCTGCATACGAGCATAGATACATATCTCCTAGGTTTACTTTTGTCTATGCTAATTTTCCTTCCCCCTCACATTTGCAAGTAGAGAGCAACTGCAAGGCTTCCTGTGCATCCAGGGCTATGATTTAAGGAGTTTAAGAAGAATTAGTCTGGATGTTGCTTGTGTACTCACAGATCTGCAGCACAGCTTTCGGTCTCAGCGCTACACGTGCACTTCAGCCTGTTCTGGGCTGGCAGATCTCTAACGTTTCTACATAAACTGATTCATTAAGGCTATCAGAATGCAATTATCTCTGCTGTACCGAGCAAATGGAAGTGGTTTGTTGGGTTTTTTTTTTCCTCCAGTAACGGCATGGCAAGAGAAAAAGAAAATGGTATAGAGGAGACCTTCTTTTGTTTTTGGAATTACCGTTTTACTTAGAAAGCTACAGCAGTTCTAGCAGTGTTCTAAAAACACTGGAAAACCTGACAGTAATAGACAAGTCATAATCTTTTGTTGAATGAATCAGGTAGTTTCTGTGTTATTCTAAGCTATTTTGGGTCAAACTAAAGTTGGAGAATTATTCCCCCAGAAACACACCCTGCAGGAGTTAGGGAGACTGAGGACATGCATGGTTTAACCTCTATGAGGAAAAAACAACACCCTAATTTTGAAATTGTCTAACGCCGCAGATATGAATTTATGATAGAATTAACTACCTTACTTGAAGTGGCACTCCTTGACACACAACATTTTGTCTAATTCTCTACTGTATATAGAAATGCAATATATTGTAATACAAATTATAACTGTTAATACTTCAAACAGCAATTTTATCAAGGGGTTTTAACAAATTTAATATAGACTGATACCTAATTTTCTACCAGTATTCTATGTTAGGAGTTCTTCAAATTTACTGTCACTTTGGTTTCATACTGAAATAGAAAAATCATCATCATAAAAAGTCTTTTGTCCTGGATCCATGCAGTTATTTTCAAAAAACACTTAATACTTCATGGCCATTGTCACGTTAGGCATAGAACATAATTTGAGTTTAAAATGCAGTGAAAATTAAGAGCAGAGCTGACACCACAAAAACATGGGTCAAGCAGCAGAGTTACTACAAGGTTGCATTTCACTTGCATCTCCAATCTGAGTCCAACTTACCCTCAGATGCTGCTGGAACTCTGCTTGACATAGATTCGAAAGTACCTGTGGAAAGAGGTTTCTAATCGAATGACCTTGGTGAACTCCAAAAAAGACCTGCTAGTGAGGGAATTAAAGCAGTGTTAAGGCAAACTGAAGCAAATACTGGCATATAATTAACATGGCATTGTCAAAGATATATCATAGTTTAATTTTAGCGGGGAAAACATGGTATCTCAGATACCACGATATGGGTGTTTGTTCACAGCCTCTGTACCTGTCAACTATTATTATACTGATGCTGCTGTGTTCCATGAACTCTTTTGATTTCTTAACAAGAGGAGAATTTTGCCTGATGCACCATCTGTACAGTGCAGTTTACCAAAGGAAAACTTTTTAATAGTTTTCTATCAATTCCAATAAAATCTGATGTATTTTTATAATTCTTACAAAATAATAGCAAATGTGACTCACCACATGTGCCACTATTTCATTTGATATTCCTCTTCTCCCACTGACTTTTCTTTCCAGCACAAAATGCACTTTAAATGTCAACTTGAACTAAAAAAGTTACATTCCTGTGGAGATTGCTAGTTATCTCATACAATCTCAAACTATTCAACCGTTTTCCACTCCTTTCAGTATTTTCTTCTATTTTAGTATCTCATTGTGCAGGTTCTAAAAATAACAAATGATGGAAAGAAAAAAGTAATACACACTTTGTTTACATATAAGTGACAGGACAAAATGTCTTTTCATAACTAAAAAGGGATGGTCCCAACTCATCAGACAATCCGAAGTTTATATATTGAATATATCAACTCACACAGAAGGATTATGATGTCTTTAACAAGGCCACTGCTAGCTGCATAAAAAGAGGGATATAAAGCAAAGGGAAGAAATGGTAGGAAAAGAAAAAATAGGAAGGATGTTTTTCTTATATTGAGCCTGTGCTTGCCAGTCCAGTGCATGAGCACCACAGAGGACATCCATGGCACAGGAGGTGCAGGTCTCTCTCATTCTGCCAGGAGAACTTACAACTGGGAAATTCATTATAGATTATGAGGATATTTTAGTGTTTTATCTTTGGGTTTTAGGCCTCGCTGAGACTTTCAAGTTCAGCTGCCATCCATACACAGGGATGTTTGCACTTGGTTTTTATTATGGCAGAACCACAGGCATTGGACACAGACACCACAAGCACCACAGTGCTCAGGTTGGGCTCTCCCTGCTGGGACATGGCTCAGAAGATATTTTCCATTCAAGGTCTCCACCATATAGTCAGAAAACTGATGGCAACCAACTGCCCTGCCTTAATGCTAGAGTTCAAATCCCTTTCTTCACTGCTAAATTTGTATACATCTTTTTCACTTTCATAGAAATACTTTATTCATAAGACTAGAGAGTTTTCACAATCTTTCTTATCTAAAGATATTTTTTTCTTCTTCTTCTTTCTACCTTTCCTAAGAAGATTGCTGAATGTCATTCTCCATGTCCTGCAACACTGCACGACAGGCATGGGAAATCCTGAGGGAAACAGCTTTGTCTGCTGACATCAGTTAGTCAAAAATTTTAGTGTTGTGAAAACTAAGCTCTGAGACTTAGCCCTAATCTCTGTGTCTAAATTCCCCAAGTACAGCACCACTAGAGCTCACCGGTTTTTGAGGATGTACAGTAAAGACTCAGACAATCAGTTCCTCCATTGCCTGCATCATAGAAATAACATGAACTGTTCCACTTAAGGAGCAATAAGACAAAAAGTCCTATGGTATGACAGTACATGGAGGATTCATTCCTGCCTGACTTAGAAAAGGATGGAATTGTCTTAGACTAAATATAAATTAGGGATGCAATATGTCAAAGATACCAAGAGGATCAGAAAATGTAGGGAGCAGCCTAGGGTTCAGGAAGGAACTTCAAACTCACCTGGAATTGCCATGGAAAACAACTGTTGGAAAAGCTGTCTGGAAAAATGACTTCAACAGGAGAGTTTTCAGCCGACCTGCCTGGGCTCATCCTATCTGAATACAGAATTTTGTTATAGATACAAAAAATCTAGCTGTGCTACAGAAGATTTCCAGGGTCTCTATGGTGTCTGCAGTGATGGAGAAGACCTGCCATCAAGCCATGTGCCACAGGAGATTTTAAGAATTATTTTCTGGTAAAACTACTGAAAGTATGAGCAGAGTCAAGTTTCATATACTCACACTGACTTCAGGGGCCATTTGCAGAACCAAAATCTCAGTCTTTCTTTCTCTAGAAATATCAACATCATCCACTGTTTTCACGTAGCTTCTGCAGCGAACAGGTGAAGACCTTCTTATCTGCTGAGCCTTGATTCATTCCCTCAGTCAAACTCATCCTTTAGAGTAAATAGGGGAAGATCCTGCAGGAAAACAGTTTTTAGGCTACATTTTATTACTCACTATCTGTTTTATATAAATAGATGTGTTTAAGGTGTCTTGGTTCTACTTAGATCAAGAGCCCTAAAATAAGCTCTGCCACTGTGTTAATACTACAAATTCTGATCAGACTTGTACAAGCATTTAAGTACATGCAGTACATGCAGTTTGGTGAAGCTTCAAGAGAGTGCTTTCACGAAGTGGACAATGTGTATATTGATAAAGCTCATCTTTCCATTTTCAGCATGGCCATGGAACTTCACGTTCTGCCTTACCACACTTCTGTCCTTCACCACCGCTACCAGAAATGATGCAAAGAGACACAGAGTTTTGTTTCAAGGACTGAGAGTTTAAAATGCAGAAGAGATATTTAGCGCAAGTCTGGCTCCAGTAAATGGATTTCATTCACCTATTTTCAAATAAAGACAAATGAAACCCTACCACCAGCACGGCCATGGGGTAGAGTAGGTCCAACTCACCAAGGCAGTGCTCTCAGGTTAACATCTCTGCTGCTCTGATGATTGTATAAAACAGTGAAATCAGATAACTGGCAATAAATCAAACCCAATATGTGTCAGACAAAGATCCTACGTATCATCACAGGTCATTCAAGACTAATGGTGGAAGAGAGAAGCTTCTCCTGCAGCCCCTGTATCTTCTAGGGATTTATAGGGTTGCTCTGCTCCACAGATGGATGAAGAGCAACTCATGCTGCCTGCATTTACCTTGCCAAGGTGTTGGAGGCAACAATCAATTACTGTTTGTAGAACTCATTAAGACTGTTAGAAAAAGGCACTAGAGAGAGAGTGGCGTTATAAATTATTACACTTGAGAAGGTTCAAACTCTTGAGCCTTCTACCACTCGCCTTCTCACAAACTTGAAGCATTTCCTTTTCTCCTCCTGAAACAAAATTTGCCCTCTTGACATGCACAAACCATTAGAGAGGCTGTACTTACAAGCACCTAACAGTAGATTCTCAAGTTTATTTTGACATTGACTTTTAATCAACATGATGATGATTGAAACAGCTAGTCCAGTGTTTCACTAAACGGGAATATTAAAACTACATTGATTGTGTCTACAAAGATATGTAATTAAAAAGTACGAGTCAAGTGCTGTTATTTAACACTTGATTTTACTTATTTTGAACTCTTGTGGCCCTGTTGTGTATATGGTTAAATGTGCAATGCTGTGTGTTTCAAGTAAATCGGCTGTAAGCAATTTTATATTTTAATGAAAATAATTACAGTTTGAGTAATATGAAGTGTATCTGAAGTATAACCCCTGATGCTATTTCCCAGAATTAGCTGTGATATAAATTATCATGATTTATTATGATTACTCTGTGCTTTATGTGTTTATAGGGGATCCTGGCTAACAATGATGATCTTTAACCAACAAAGAATTGCATTTCAAAAACAATTTTTTCTTGGATCTCATCTGTAATTCTTCCACAAAAGTGATATGATTTAACTATGCTGCAGTATGTGATATTGCAAAGATGGCATTATTGTGCTGTCATTTTGACAGCTTACTTTAATTTACACCATTTAATGGATGAATACATTTCTTTTTTTAAAATCTGGTGTTATTCTTTCTTAATATACCATATGCCATAGATCCCACACACACTTGTTTGCATAAGCACACTAAATTATATAGTGGTATAAAGCAACCTATGTGTCATATACAACCTACCTTTTGAGTGACATATCAGAAGCTGAGGTCCTCTCTGTTCTTCAAGGATATTGTGGGTCCTATGGCATTTCTGAGCCCTGAGTTGAAATATGTTACACAACATGCTATGTACCAATTGGCATCTGGCCACCTTAGACATGGGCACTTTTCGGATACACTGTACAAAAATAGATTTATGAAAGCCATTTGCCTTGCTAGAAGCAACACTATAGAAAGTGTAAAGGTTATTATAATTACATTACTGCAGAAGCTAATATCTGCAGCAGCTGGTTTCATTTGCAACCACTATTTTAAGCTATTTTGTTAAACAAAATGTCTTCAAGTTCCTAACACGTTTTGCCAGCTAGTGGTGTCTACTCATCAGTATGTGCAAAGGTTGAACAATCATTCCCTTTGTCTTCTTTCCGGAAGGACAACCTGATCTTTCCTCTGTCAGTGAAATTTTGGGGTCACCTCCAAAGGGAACAGAAAACACACCAGTCTGCTCCAGGTCTGTCCCCACCTCTCTTACAAACACACACCTCAGCTCAGCAAACTTCAGCCAAGAGAGCTTCCGCATTCAAACTCCTTTATTTAGGCAGCCTTCCTAAAGAAGCCAGACTCTCAGGCTACCCATAGCACAGACTGTTCAGAAGTTGTGCAACTACGCAGGATGCCACTAAGCTCAAGAGAGCAAGCCTTCCTTCTCAGAAGGACCTATTACTCAGGGTTCACGTACCGTGTGAAAACATCTACACAGCTTCCATGTCGCACCTGGCTTTCATCTGCCTTGCTTGGGTCCTGTCCACAAAACCCTCTGTCAACGTGCTCAGCAGAGCCTGCGATCCTGGCGCAAGAGTAATCTCTGAAGACTTCAGCACATCTGCTGGGGGACGTTATCTCAGTAGGGGAAAATTTCATGGTGCTTTTGGGAAGCAGTCCAATCTAAGAAAACAATTTCATGACAGAGTGGAAAGAAAGCTGATGACACTCCAAGAACTTAGCTTTATTTGGTAGACTTCTGTCCAGTTTCCAAGGACATCTAAGAGTTAAATAATTTAAAACTATAATAAAACAAAAAAAAATAGCCTAGTCATTCTATTTTCCTGTTACAAGTATTATTTTTGGACAGAAATGATGCAAACAGAAATGCAGTAAGAGCTAAAGGTTTAAGCTGGAGATATTCAAGGTTGAAAAGGATTTTGTTGACACGAGCTGAAGAAATACAACATACCTTTATACTTACTTAGCTCTTTAATGTTATACATGATACCCAGTATGGCGTTACAACCAACTGTATATGTCATAAAAATACAGAGATTCCATGTGGAGTAAACCTGCAGTGAATTAATACCTCTGTCAAGGTGTACCCTGAAATGTATTAAGCCATCCTTACTTCAAATTCCAGTTCACACATTTTCTACAACTCACATGACCAAGAATGTGCAAACATTCTAGCAAAACCAGAAAAGAGTTTGTTTCAAATTCCATCACGCTAACTACCAGTAGCTTTAGAATAAGAAAATACAAGATATTTAGAAATTATGTGCTTGTTCACAAACGTTAATTTATGTGGGCAAATAAATAATTTTTTTTTTTTTTTTTTTAATTTAAGGCGTTAGCTAGGATTTCATCTGACTCACCTGAAAAACTGTTAAGGGTTTTGTATGATCTGAAATGAGGTGTTTGCACATAACCATGAAACAGATATTGACAAGTGACACATACTTCCAGCACCTACTGAAAATTATCAGGATTTTAAATCAGCTTCAGATGCCTATTTAAGAAAGCTGCAGACCATTGAATAGCAGATCAAAAGCTGACACAAACATGGTGTGTTGTGGCTTTTTTGGGGGGGTAGTTTTTTTGGGGGGTTGGGGTTTTTTTACAGATTGATTTGATTGATACTTTACTTCAGGTAGAAAAATATCAGAGCTAAACCACAGTAAAGAAAAAGCCAACAAATGCTTCTGTGTCGTGTTAAGAAGGGATTTTAATTTATAACTGTTTTTTAGATTTTTTTGTGTTGATTTTTTTGCAGAAGATATCTCTGAGATAGGATTTAAAATTTACATTGGGCTTTGTTTCAGGGGCAGAGAAGTTATATCTTTTAAATGCCTGCTAGAAATCCTGCTGCCTAAAAGGGGCGAGGAACATCAGTTCCCTCCCCTTAACCCTCGACAAGCGTGAAAGAACAGATGAGAACCTTTACAAGTTGGACACACGGCCCCTTGACCCGAGTGATACTGGATAACCCTCTGCAGTGTCAAGCAATGGATCATCTTACCTGCTGCCTGCAAAATGAACCTACCTCACATGTGTGGAGAGGACACTTGCTTATGTCTGAGGCAGAACTCCTCCTGTGATGCTTAACTTACAGAAGAAAACCAAACCAAATAGAACAAAAAAAAAAAAAGAAAAAAAGAAAACACCAGAACAAAGAGAAAGTTTACAGAAAAATTGAAGAGAAACCTCAAAATATTTCTGAAACAAGCCTTGACAAAGTTAACTCTAGGCTCTTCTCTGCCTCTTTCAGAGTGGGAATGAATCTCTGGAAAAATGCATCAGGTTTAGGGGCCCCAGTGGGAAGGCAAGTGTTTCTAGACACCAAGAGATGCACTGAAGCAGGCTGGTATTGTATCATATTTGTTTTTGATGGATTTAATTGGTCAGCCCTCTTCCCCTTTCCATAGAAAATGCACACTGCTCTATGACACACACATATGGACACCAGCATATAGGCAGCAAATGCCAGATCAGATACAGTAAGAGTAAAGTTAAGAGGTTATAAATGTTTTTTCATAATGGCATGTATTCAGTATTGTCACCAATGTAAGAGCCCACAGATAAAATTTGAAAGCTTTTCTCCTCTCATGTCATCATAACATAACAAAAGAAAACAACTTTAACTTAGTAGCAGCTTTGCTGCATTTTCATTAGAAAGTGATTAAAAAGGCAATACTTTCTGTATCTCTAAGGACAATCACGGCCATTACGAAAATTAGTCAAAAAGGTTCATTCCTGCCATTAGGTCATAAAAAGATGAAACATTTTGACAGGAAAGGACCTGGGATGGGAGGACTCAGGTCTAGAGAACAAGTCTAGAGGAGCAGCTGAGGAAACTGTGGTTATTCAGCCTGGAGAAAAGGAGGCTGAGGGGAGACCTTGTTCTCCATAATTCTCCTGAAAGGAGGTCGCAGCAAGGATGGGGTCTGCTCTCCCAAGTAACAAGCATTAGGAAGAGAGGAAATGGACTCAAGTTGCACCAAGGGAGCATTAGATTGGACATTAGGAAAAATTTCTTCACCAGAAAGATTGTCAAGTACTTGAACAGGCTGATCAAAGTAGTGGTGGAGTCACATCTCTGAAGGTACTTACAAGAAGTGTAGACAAGGTGTTTAGACACTGTTCATTGGTAGACCTGGCATTGCTAGGTTAGTGGTTAAACCTCATGATCTTAAAAGTCTTTTCGAACCGAAACAATTGTACGACCACTATATTGTTGGTACAACACACACTGCCTGTCATATAGAAGGGCAGACTGAGGTCTTGTGAAATCAGTACAGCTGCTGTGTCCTGCCCTCTTTTCATGGTTTTAAACACAAGTCTAGCATTATATATTTGCAATGAGCCTGCCACGGAAGCATTTTCTTCAAAGAGATGCTGAGATTTGCTTTATCAGATAATGCTACAATCCTGTCTAATGTGGCACATGAATAAAGAGATACTTCCTCAGAAAATATCCAAAATTTCTCTTTATGCCACCCACGTATGCAGTCATAGCCACCCTGAAAGACAAAACTGTGCTGCTTCTGCGTACTGCAGCGCATCGCTACCCCTCGCACATGGCTGGTGGAAACCCGCGGAGGAATTATACCGTCAGCCCCTGTGAGGCTGCCAAAGGCACAGAGCCGGATTTCCCCAGGGCCTCCCTTCCCTTCTCAGTGCAAAGCTCAGGGCGTTTTGGGTGTTCAGTGAAAAAAAAACCTGGCTGCAAGATTTAGAATCAAAAGCACCGAGTTCCAAACCCTGCTGAAAATCTGGCACTTGCTGAGACGTTGGAGTACTTATGGTCAAAATATGGCCATAATCACTAAAATATACAATTGCCTGTCCTAATCAACAGTACTCGCTCTGACTTCAGTCACAGGAAATACTAATTTTGTCTGACACTGGAAAGGACTTCTAAGACCTGGAAGACAACAACAGCATAAATATTATTAAGACACAGACATCTTTGTCCAGCCATTAAGACCGTATCACTACAGTGATTCTATCCACTTCAGTGGATAGAAATCAGTCAGTGTTAATTCTAGAAAGATTTCTGCATCACCTCACCAGTGTGTGGGGGCCAGAGGTGGGCTTCTTTAATTTCTTGGAAAACAGAAGGCACCAAGGAGATGGTAAAGGAAATGAGGGGAAACTTGGAGTTCTTAGAGTGTAGTAATATATTTGCAAAGTACAAAACCATGGCATGGTGCCTAAAAAAGAACACACAATTAATTGCTTTATGAGATTTGGGGTTGTTCAATCTTAAAAAAAAAAAAAAGGTCAGACAGCTGAGATACTCAACATTTGAGTTTTAAAATGACTGCTGTGGGATGGTCCCTTATTAAGAGATTGGTTCTATAATGCATCAGCTAAGGGACCAGTGTGAATCAGGAGCTGGATGATAGATAGACCTCGAGTCAAGAACATGCTCCAGCATTTGCTTATAAAGCTCTTTTGAACGTAAGCTCTGGGTCCTAGGTTAGACCAAACAGCAGTCTTAGAATATTTTCTTAAAGTACTGCCCAGCCTTGGAAATACAGCTTAACGTTTTGGATTCTTCTCATAAAGTGAAAAGGGCCATGTGTCTTGTAAAGACTAGCCCCAAGGGAACTGAGGTAAAGTATTTTTGTAGCCTTAACACAAATTTTCCTTGTGTTTATGGCTTCATTATTTTAGTGGGTGTGTTATTTCAGTGGTTTTCTGCTACTTATTTTCTATCTTTTTTACTGTCTTTTTTTTTTTTTATAAATAAGGAAAATGGACTCAACAGATGATGCAGAAGTCTTTATAGCAGAGCTACTGGTTTTCATTTCTGTTTCCTGGACCTTGAATAGTCATGTGCTTAATATGCTCAAAGAATATTTCTGTAACATCGTAACGTTAAAGCTACTGTTAATGTCTTGTCAGTGGAAAAGCTCCCCATATGAATAGAGGTGAAAATTTCTAGGCATCTATAATCTGTTAAATGTAGTTAAAGAGTTAAGACAAAATGGATTAAAATAACACAGTCGACAACAGAAAAATTGTTTCTGATTAGCAGGAAAACCCAGGATTAGGATGCGGTTACTCTGTAATTGCAAAATCTGATCTTCAATAATATCTGGCAGGGTAGAGGGGAAAAAAAAAGCAGTGAAAGCACTGAAAATTGACATTTCACTCTTTTAAGGGAAATTCATTGGAAGTACTGGTCTCCACAGCTATGGAATTGGTCCCTGCACTGGGAAAGACCCACCTCTGTAGCAACCCATCTGCAACAGTTCTGTCAAGCCTGACCAGTGTGTTTTTTGCAAAAATATCACTTTTGTTTGGTGCCAAAGGCGGATGAATTGGTGCAGCTTCAACCAAAATGCAGAAAGACAGCAGCTATTGATCAAGCATAGCTAAACCAATGCATTTTCTATTCTAATGACCCATTGAAATTTCTACTTTAGTAATTATCACATCTACTTTACCTAAAGTCAACTCACTTGCCAGATCTGCTTTACTGGTAGCTTGTTTGCCTGATTAGCACTAATTTGAATATTAACTGAGCCTGTAAATTCCCCGCACAATCTGTGCTCAGGGACTTCAGTGATCACGAAGTTGTTGGTCAAAGTTTTGATAAGAGGTAATGCTTAAGTAAATTCTACAGTCCATCACCCTAAGGCAAAATAAGTTCATGGTAGGGATGACTGGGTAAAAAAATAGGAAGTCTGAAGCTTTTCTTGAGTAAAATCTTGAGCCAAAACTTTTACAAGGCACAAAGTTAAGCTTGCTGTCTTTAAAAAAAAAAAATATAAAAAATAAATTGTCATAGACTTTTGTTCTGTGCCAGAAGAAAAACACTAAAATATCAAGACAAAAGGCTATTCTTGGATTTATGACATGAGAAAATCCAGGAAGGAAAGGAGACCTCATGAGAAAGCCTGTTTTCACAACATTTTTACGTAGCTCTTAAAGTGTGTGTGTATGCAGGAGCAGAAAATGGTACGTCGAGCTAACAAAACAAAATGTACCGTAACATGATGAGTTACTTTGCTTACCGAGTCAAAATAGACGGCAAGATGCATTAAAACCTGGCAGAGTCCTTACGTTCCTGTCCCATGATGTGCAGACCACATCTTCAACGAGAGTCTGTTAACATCGAGTTGTCCAGTTTTTTCGGAAGAGCCACAGCTTTGCCGAGAGCAAAGCACTCCAGAGCTCTCCTCTTCCAGCTGAATCCATCTCAAACGCTCTCTTGATTCCACTCAAACATTTTAAAAGTGTGATGGAGAGGTCTATGCACGTGGCATAGGCTCAGGAGATGTGCAAGGCAACAGGCAGAAGCATGTTCAAAAGGGAGCAGTAAGCAAGTGGTAATAGTTAAAGTTTCAAAGAAAGAAGTGCAGAAAAAATAAATAAATGCAACAGATTTAATGCACAAAAAGAGTTTAGTAGGAAATGTAATGCAACTGGCAAGTGAAAGCAGGCTGGCATCAAAGAATACTGTTTTACTGGATTATTTTAAGGGGCAACCAATGCTCTTTCTTCCCCCTCTCACAAGTTCTGCAACACGATTGAATTTGCCAGTCAACGTGTTTGGACTCAGCATAAACAAAAAAAAAGTACCCAAAGCATATCATAGAAATAAGTTAAAACTGTAAAGTCTATCACTCTTCGTTCCTCTCTAGTTTAATTTCTCCTTTCGTTTCCTTCTGGAGTTTCAGAGAACACTTGGGTTTAAAATTCTCATCTTGCCCACAGAACTACACACCTGTGTCACATTATTTCTGCCGAAATACCTCGGCCTTCATGAAATAACCTAATTCTTCCTGCAGGCTCTATTGATTAGTCAGCCCTTATTGAGGGAGATCCAAGTAGTGGGAGACTGGAGAGGGTGTATAAAAAGACATTGGTCACTGACAGAATTGAAACAGCAATCAAAGTACCTCCTTGAAAATGCTTTGTCCTGTGGAGACCAGCCCCATGGAGTCATCCTAAAGTTTGAGCAGAAGAGCCCCGCACTGGCAATGAATGAGTTTGTACGGGTGGCCAGGATCTCGCCATTCAGTTGGATAGACTTTTTCATCCCTCCCCTTACCACAAAATCTTCCGAGAGGGATTTTCATACCTGGTGCAGGGCTCAGGCAGCTGTTGCAGATCTGGCCATGTGGGACAGCAGCCTCATAAAAGTGGACGTTGGTATCCTTTTCACACATCTAAATTTTCCTAGAAAAGCATCCAAGTGGGATGCTGAGGTCTAACAATCTAACCAAGGGTTAAAATACTGATCTTCACCTGGGATATAACATGGATTGACATGTTGCATCGAGTGGTTCTCACTTCAGCTCCAGCACACTTTTCTGAAAAGTAAAAACAGAACAAAAAAACCCTAAAATCATCACTAGCTTGTAAACCATATTTAAGTTAAACAAAATAGCAGAGAAATTATTTTTTTTAGCACAATAGAAAATTAAATACTAAACTTTAAATAAATTGTGCCATTCGCTTTTTCGGCAGCAAAAAGAGTTTGTTATTTCACTGTTTCATCTCACCTTGTGTCATTAAAATATAGGACACAAGTAGTAAAACACAAAGTAAATATGCACATATCTTTACACCATGTAGCGCAGCTATAAATCTTACTCTTTGATAACAGCTGTACTATAGCAATCATTTGAGTAGTGCAGCTGCTACAACAATATCAAATTTTATAGTTAAAAAGCAGTCAAAACTTTAATGGTACAGTGGAGGTAGATATATATGGTGCTATAAATAAACATTATCTAATGAAGAAATGAAACATGTTTATTTTTCCTTGACATATCGTTCAATATCGTATATCTTTGCTCCTGCAAGCTGCTATAATAGCAGCCATTGTACTTCAGCATGTCTAACAACAAAGTCTGTAGTTGTACTAATTATGCTGTATTTAAATGAAGGATGGGAGAACTTCAGACAACGTGGCCTCACAGACTAGGCCTTCATTTCGATAAAGCACTGTCTTAAAATGTTATCGGAGTTCACATGTGCTGGCAGAGGTTCTGAAGTGGTTGGAAATGCAGTGAGAAACGAGTGGGTTTTCCCCTCAGATGATGATCTCTGCTGTTTGCCTGACATGGTGTAATTCATCTGGTGAGCAGAAGACCATGAGAACTGATGCACTGGTTCAGAGGAGTTGATGTCACATTATTCAAAGCCATGAAAAACCTCTGAAATGATACAAGAACACACAGGTCTAGCAGAGGCAGGCTTGTGTCCCTCCCAAGCAAGATGTGCCTCAAACACAATGCCCACGAACTGACTTTGGTTTCTGGGATTTCTGGTGTGCTCACGTTGAGCCCAGGGACGCGGTGGCGGAGCACTGGTGACACTTATGGGGATGTTCACCTGCCTACTGTGGTAAAGAGTGAATGAAGACATGGAAGCGTGGAAGAAACATGCTAGAAATGTCTAATTGTGAAGAGTTCACAGAACATGACTCATCACGCTACATAAGGAAGGGCCACAAAACATCGTCTAACATTCAAGCACGTGTTTCTGCAGGCATCTTCACTTGAGCCCAGGGGGAACTTCTGGAAGATACCTCCCAGTCCCTTCTGCCCACCACATCAGGAGCCACTGCAAAGAGCTATCTGAAAATCACACACTGGGTACCCTTTCAACAGCACTAAGATGCAGGTGGACACCAAGGACAGACCCAATGTAATCACTTCATTTATAGGGGGTCAGAGTCCATGGGGCCACATTAGTCTCAGTCCAGTATTAACCCTAAAACATGATAGATTTGAAGTCCTCAACACTGGGTGCTCTCTTCTTCAAAGCCACTCCTACTGCTCCACTCCTCACTAACACAGGCATATCCTCAGATCACTAAATTAAAGACTAAATTCCACAACTACAGCACATCACAAGATGAGAAAGAGGTGTGGGAGAGAGGGAACAAATATCCTGGCTTTCTGCAACACTAGGAAATTTGGCAAGTAAAATTCATCAACTCCATTTCTCTTAAAAATCCTCCTTGGGAAGCTGTTCTTCCTGTCTTCACATCAGAAAAACGATGCTAGATTCATCCTTGCCAGAAGGGAGATTATTGTCTTGCCTGGGGTTTGCCTCCTGTTCACTGCAGGTTTCTCTGAAGGTGACACACGGTGACCCTGGTGGGAACTGCAGAGATCCAGGGGAGTTGATCTACTGGAGATCAAATCCCCGACAAAGAGCTTCTCACAGTTAAACTTTGTGCATGCCCACCATCAGAGATCCTCAGGGTGCTTTCATTTGGCATCGACGGCACATTTATCTGGAAAACCCCATGAGATGTTATAAAATAAACCCAACAGCTGCTAGGAGAAGATGACAAATCCTAGATACCTTTTTGTCACATTGCAACCTCTACAATTTACTCCGTGTTTACAAACAAATTGCTACAGAAAAATATTAAGTCCTGGCATTTAGAGAAGCTCTAGAAATTACTCACTCCCCTGGAATTCGACTATGCTTCGACTCCTAATAAATGTAGCTAGAGCAGAGTTTCATAAACATTCTTGAGATTTCTTCTGCAACAGCTTTATTTTGGCTCCCCACTTTTCCTGCTTAAACAAATGGAAAGGTTGGCTGATATTGTCAAAATACAGCACTTCTCATGAACCAGGAGTCATTTATAAACATAATTTATGTAGCCTGCATTGTAAAACATAAAATCTTATTTCTACAGGGGGGAAAAAAAAAAAAGCCCTAACTCATTACCCTAAGCTAAGATTATTTTCTTTTAAAAGACAAATTATGGCAATTGTGGATTCTATAAGTAAGATTATGTGCTTCCAGAACCGGCCTTTCAGAGGCCAACAGGGTAAGTTTTAATGAACCGTGCAATGTTGGGTAGGAACAGAACAGATGTTTGAGCAGCCATCAGGTAGACCTTTGTTTATATAAGTACACCACAGTAGACAATATCCAATACCTTTCTCATGGCTTAAAATAACCTTCCCACTAAGTATACAAACAGGCTTTTTTTCCCAGTTGTGAACATGCTTAAAATCTCATTAATACACAGCCGACTGCAAACCCACCAAACTGATCACGCAGGGTCGGACCTGCCATCCAGTGTCACCCCTTTCATGACACAGTCTTAATCTCCTCCTTTGTTGTTATATTGCAGTTTTTGCTCTAAAGGTTTCTGCACTAAAAATGTGGGAAGGTGAAGCCATAGTTCAATTCAATTTATTTTTATATTGCCCCTCATACAAAGTCTTTCAAAACACTTTATACTAAGAGATAAAATAATCATATAACTCTTGCCAGAACTCAGCATGGTGACTTTCATACACTCAGGGTAAAAGCTACGTACTGGGAACGCAAAAAATTTAGAAACAGAGAGAGTATTACTTAATATGCATCAGTTCCACATTGTGTAATAATGAGAAAAGGAAAGCGGATCTCTGTTTCTGGTGCTTTCGTAGCCCTTCCTTTGGATAAGAGGGGCTGCTGGGGAGGAGTGAGGAAGACATTAACCTCAATAGCTACAGTGGGCACAGAAAATGAGTTAGTTTTTCCCCTCCCATAGGTAAAGCATAATTTCCATTCAGAAAATGAGAAAACTTCAGCCAGTCTTAAGAAAGCAGTGGAATCAAGTCACTAACATTCATTGTTTGAAAAAAACGATGTGGGAAATAGCCCTGCAACCTGGGAGGAAAAAAGTTTCTGCAAAACAAGAGCCTATAAGAGGCAGCAAAGTGAAAATTGTTTATGACAATACCATTGTTGTATTTAATTTAAACTATTTGTAGACACTCAGCATCCGAAAAGTGCCCTTATATTAAGCAATGTGATTATTTATAATTCTGGAACAAGGTGCCTGTGGCATTAAGCAGAAGATGTCACAAATGTTGAAATATAGTCTCAAATTGTGATTTTAAAAGCTTATCACATCTCTGAAGCCCATCATTTCAGAAGCTCGCACATACAGGAGCCTGGCCAAAGACCATTTAAGAAATATTTGGGCAAGAGCTAATATTTCTTCCTACCTGTCTTCATGCCCATGTGGCTCAACCCAATTCACATCTTTATAATGCACAGTAAGAAAATACAATATATAGTAACTCATTTTCTGACCTTTTAATATTTCTGTCATTGATTGTCAGAAGTGAGGACTGCTCTCTGTCCTAGGGTGATGGATTATTTAATTAACTATTGACCTTTTCAGTATCAGATGTTGACAATGAATGCGTTCCTATGTAAGCTGCCTCCTCCCGACACTGCTCAGTTCTCCATCGCCCGTTGATTTGTCTCACATTTTGGTTTTAGGCTTAACATTTCTATTATGTTCATTTAAAAACAAAGCTGAAGTCTTGTATTTATTGAGGAATACTTTCATGTTCTATTGCTTTGAGTTTTCTTTTGATCACTGGCTGTATTTATAGAAAAATCCATATGAATATTAACAGAATTAAATCTTTCATAGATAAAATCATTTATTCTGCTTTCCTTTTACTTAGGTTTCTGGCACGCTATCACGACAACTTCTTCTGCACCAGGAGACAAGGAAGCCAACAGAGAAAGGGAAATTGCTCATCATCTGTGCACACGAGTCAAGAGACGTCCCAGACTAAAAGCTGTACGAATCATTTGATATTATGCTTTGACTTTGGGCCCAGCAGACTCAAGCCGGGAACACGACATTTATACCGAGCACCTTTAGAAAGCAAGAATTTCACTACTTTTACCACACGACAGGCAACATGAAACTTTGCTCACACTTAAGCAAACCGACTTAAGACTTTTTCTCCCCAAAATCAAAGAATTGAGATCTTCATCCTGGAGACCCAAGATCCCAGTGCTCTGTTCTCAACTACAATCATTTTATAAGCAAACAAAGTATTTTCCCTCACCAGCACATTGTTGGAACCAAACACTGAACAAATGACCCATGCCTCCAGGTTGTCAGTGAGATTTACATGTGACTACACAGCAGTTTGGATATTCCACAGTGATTTCTCACCAAGGCTGAGCTGATTAATCTAACATATTCCTAGTAGAAACCATACAGCTTTCTCCAGGAAAAAAGTTTGCAGCCTGGCACACCTGGCACACTCTCTGTTAATTTCATCTGTTAACTCAGAAAAAAAATACTTTTCTTTTTTTTGCAAAACCCAGTACCAGATAAAGTTTTGGGGGGCTTTTGTGTGTGCTAAAATGTCATTAGTATTTTTTCAAATATTAACGAATTATTCAGGAGGCTTATATAACAATACGATCTCTTCATAGGAATAAAGTCCATAGTGTATCCATGCAGCGGCAGAGAATAACAATTACCAAATTTCCAGAAGGGCTACTTACAACAAATCATTATGTTCCTCTCTTTCTTTTTTTTTTTTAATAATTATTTTTCCTCTGTGAAATTAGCAGCACAAGCAGCAGTAAATATTCGCACCACTGGTGGATCCAGTAAGTGGTTTCAGTCAGAAGCTTTCCTCTTGCATCAATCAGCCTTCCCCATAACCTAAGCGAAACCTTTACATATGTCATTGATATACCCAGATAACGGAGTTATAACTCTGATTTTCCGTGATGTTAATGCAGTATTATGATAGATATCTATTAGCGAGGAGGGGGAGTGGAGCAGCAGACAGACTCCAGCGCCTTTGACAACGGCTGCTCTTTCTTTGTCAGTGTCAATCCGCGCCGGCATCGCGGGGAATGAGCGAATGTGACAGGAGGGTACAGCACCAATTATGGATG
This sequence comes from Apaloderma vittatum, assembly GCF_000703405.1. Lineage (NCBI taxonomy): Eukaryota > Metazoa > Chordata > Aves > Trogoniformes > Trogonidae > Apaloderma > Apaloderma vittatum. The sequence continues at coordinate 80,851 of NW_009727635.1, read as the reverse complement.
AAGGGATACTATCTACTCCCACTGGTTGATGTGATTTATTCGACGATCCTTCTGCATTTATAGAGCAGCAGATTGTAGCTGCTTATGAAGTGACAAATAGTGCTCAATGACATTGACTGACTTGTCTGATCAATTTAGCTTGTCTGAAAAGTGGTCGTGAATTGCTGTCCTCTTTGAATGACGGCGTGAACAGTTCGGGTTCAACTTTGCCAACGCAAAATCTCAAACTGATAAAAAATACGCCCTTTAAACAAATAATGCTACAGTCCTGTACAAAGAAGGAAAACAGTGACCTTTCCTGTAGCTTTGCTTTGAAACGCACCTCACTTAAAGAATGTTTTGAGACTGTCAGTGAAACATTTTATTCCGCTTATGAATTCTTAAGTATTTAATATATTTTGACAGGAAAGAAATGTATCTGACCTAAAAGGAGAGGAAACAAGTGGAGTGGCTCTTGCAAGAACCAACAAAGCAACTTTCAGTGTTTTCTAATAACGTTGCCAACTGTCCTGATTTTATTGAGCTCTGAGTCATTAATTTTTAAATTTGGAGCTCTTGGAATCTGGTGGTGATGTAATTCAGATTTCATATTAAAAGAAAGAAGAAAAAGGAAAAAAGGAAATTCCTGGCCTTGTGGTCAGAGAGAAACTTGAAAATGGGATTTTAGTGAAGCCGGCATGATCAAAATCCAAAAGAAATTGGAAGCTACCTTAAAAATGCTGAGGGCTTTCGGTTTTGGGGGGTGTCTGAAAAGTAATCGTAGGACTACTGGCGACTGACAGGACTTTTTCACACTTGGAGCTGACAGCTGAGAAATCTGGCTCATTTTGAAGGAGCTGCTGTGTCAATAACCTAATATTGAAAATGGTCAAACTTTCAGCAGCTGGTAGCCTTTGTGGAAGAAGGAACTGTTAAACGTGAAGAGGTGGCAGAGCCAGGCTATTGGATGCCAACCCTCCCAGTCATGCTGGAATTACATGATAAGGTGTTACTGGGCATGAGTAAAGACTGCACAATACGGCCTTTGAACACCAAATTAAAAACCATTGAGAAGCTGTTAACAAATTGTATTTTATCTGCATTAAATTAGTATTTTTACAAAGTCATAATGTCATGCCACACCTTATAAATGCTACTTATGATATTTCTTGTATGAAACAGGTGCGGGAGTTGCCTGCAAATAGTAATTCCATGCATAAATATATATACAAAGTTGTGAGTGGGTCTACACACACATATCAATATACACATATATGGTCATACATACGTATAAATCATTGTCTGCATGTGGGGGGTGCATGTGCGCCGTTCATTATATATTACAATATTAAACTGTTATCCATGCACAAGTATATTTATGTATATATTTCAATTTATTAGAGCTAGGCAGTTCTTTACAGACTTAATAAAGAGCACCAGCATTATAAGCCAAGAACCATTTTTCCCTTTCCCTGTATTATTCAAATTTATTAAACAATATTTCACATTTGTTTGACACAATGTCAAACTCGGGACTCCTAAAGAACTGCTGCAGCTTTGGAATTGTTATGCTTTCTTGGACTTTAATCATTTTTGGCAAGACTCCATTTCCTGTCAGAAAGTGAAACAGCTTAGGAATGTCATTTTCACGAAAGAAAACAGAGAGAATCCGAGAGGAAGTTCTCCTCCACTCCAGAGCCCCTAAGATACTCAAACACACTCGCAGGAGGGCTGGAATACATCAAACATTAGGAGAGGGAAAAGGACACACTTTTCCCACATTAAAATACATGGATAAAGTTGAACTTTTGCTAAAAATAGTTCCCATGACTAATCCTATTAAGTTTTTAAAAAATTGGGCCGTATCTCCCTTGAAGTCAAATTGTTTTTTAACTTCAGAATGACATTAGAAAAAGACTCTAAAGTGCCTTTGCTTAAGTCAAAGTCCCTGGAAGATTATTTTTTCTTTTCTTTTGCTTTTTTTTTCTCCTTTTTTTTGAAGTGAAATATGAAAAATGAAGACAGGAGCACAAATCACTCTTCTAAAAGGACAATTTACCTATTGAAGAGGTGGGGAGTCTCAGTCTCTCCCAGATCATCACTTGTGATTTACTTTTAAAAAGAGAGGCTCCCTTAGGAGGGAGGAGGTTAAACGCAGCAAATTAAAACTAACCCTCAACATCGCCAGCTCAGTGCCTACAGCAGCTAAGCCCAGTCACAGGGAAAAGGTGCATGAAATCCTGCAGTACTTTGGGGCAAAAATCACCACTTTCCTCATTCAGGGGGCTACTTATGTAAAAACTTCCTTGACTACTTGTTATGATGAGGAAACAAACAATGACCAAGGGAATTTGGAGAACACAACCCACAGCCCACCAGGAAAAACACCCCACTAGCAAAGTTAGCAGTTCCCACTGCATCTTGGCCAATAAATATAACCTTAAAAATAAGATTCCTAACAACCACCAGATCTATGTACACTTTATGAATCCTATTCAAGGCTCACCTGGGCAGTTTTCAATCAGACCAAACACTTCGGTTTTATTCCAAGGTTTACACCATCCCTGTTTGTTTGCACTAACGTGCTAGACAGAAATTCCAAGCTATGGTAATACCACAGTTGTTTCAGAGCAAGCTGGCTGTAAAGGAGTGTGAAAAGCCATTTCTAAAGGAAAACACCTTTGCAGCAGGACATAGAAAAAAGAGTGTTTAGCTCCTTCAAAGTATTGGACCTAAATCCAAACAACTCTCTTACATGATCAGGAAAAACAGGTAAATCTCTCTCTTGAACTTTCCCTAGAATTAGGTTAAATACCAGCTGGTGGGAATGTAGAAGCCTTGCAAATCACAGAATCATGGAATAAGTTAGGTTGAAAAGACCTTTAAGATCATCATGTCCAACCATTAACCCAACACTGCCAGGTCCAACACTGAACCATGTCCCTGAGCACCACATCCACATGTCTTTTAAATATCTTCGGGGATGGCGACTCCACCACTTCCATGGGCAATAGGTATATCTTAGTCCTGCCTATTTTAGTTGCCAAATGTGCTTAAATCTCTGTGTTGTAAACCCCAGGGACACATGTTGCCATGTGGTATGCAAGCCAGAGGGTCAGGGAGCCTGAGCTGGGGGTACCTGCCAGCACCATGGTCCACAGGAGCCCCAGAAGAGAGCATCCAGCAGACAAAAACTGAGCCAAGAGATGTCTTCAATCAAAAAATGAAATCCTAAAGGGAAAAACCACGTCCCATACACATGTTAGAAAATGCACACGTGCTTCTAGCTCTGGTATGACAAAGGTCAGGGTTTGGCATTAATGAAACACTTCTCCAGCTGAAGCACTGGAGGAGGTTAGAGAAGGGAGAGTAAAACAAAAATTAATTAATTAATTAACTTAGCCAAAACTCTGCACTTTCTACAGTTTGCTCATGAATTTTCCTATGAATAGATAAGCACGGAGCACAAGGGGATGAAGAATAAAGGGGTCACAGGAGTTGTCTACTTCCATAAACCTCCACAGCTCCTGGTTTAAATGCATCCTCTGTCTACCTTCTGCTCAGCACTGAACAGGAAAATGAATGCAAACAGCATAAGTTTGCACAGGTAGACACAGAAAGGAGTGCTAGAGCAGAGCAGATTATAGTAGGAAAACACGCCCCCTTGCATGTGCTTTTTCTCTCCGTCTCTTGGGCAGTGTGGGTCAGGTATGACCGGGTGGTCCCAGCATGTTACCCACACACCAGGGGACTGTAAAAACTCTCAGCATCAGCCTACATGTGCTTGCATTGAAGTTTCCCCCCCCTCAGCTCTCACTTCAATGGCAGCAGCGTTAGGTTAATACCAAAACACGTCGTTCCTCACAATGCTCCTTCCCACCCCATCCCCAAAACTCCTTTGGTGGAGTTGCTCTTCCTTTCTGCCCCCAGCTGAGCTTTCATGGTGCTTGTTCCTGCAAGAAATGGCTCATTTCTCCAGTTCAAATCCATGCAACAGGCATGTGGTCCCACCACACCTCTGCCAGTCAACCCCACTGTATCTTCTGCTTTGGATCAGCTTTGCTAATGAATCTCCAATTCAAAACTAGCTTGTGGGATTTGTTTGTTGTTAGAAGTATAACTTTGTGTTTGCGCTTATAATAACATCTTGTAGCAAGTTACTTGCCAAGGAACTTTTCCTGTCCTTTGTTTTTCAGCACAGACTACAGATTTCTATAGCTATGTCACATGGAAAAAAAAAAAAAGAAAAAAGAAAAAAAAGAACAAGAAAAAAGAAAAAGAAAAAAAAAGTAATTCCAGTTTCGTGTGTAGATGAAATACTTCTAAGTCTTAAACACTCAAGTCATTAGTAACACATACAATAATATAAACTGAAATGAATTTTCAGGATATAGTAGACTAAAACTCAGCTTCTGGTGCAGCAGGGTTGAAGTGCACTTTGACACCAGCCCCACCTACACCCCCACTCCCCACATCCACTAACTCTTCCTTACCTCATCATCTCCTCATGCTTGGCCCCAGCTAATAGCAACTGGCAGTCACCAAAAGACCATGAATTTGTCCAAGTCTGCACTTGAGACCCAATGTCAGGTTATAATATAAACCCATGAAGTCAACTCATCACATGTTACTCCAAAAATCTCTCCATTCCTCAGCACCCAGTTTTCATTTAAACTCATCTTTAAATTCATGGTGTCAAGTATACTTCCCTTACTACTAAGGTGAACGCTAATCCTTTGGTTTATCTCAAGGCCTTCCAAATCCCTCACTCCCAAGAACTACTCTGCAAAACCACTGCTTGTGCACCATGACAATATACATAGAATCATAGAAAATTCAGGTTGGAAAAGACCCTTGGGATCACTGAGTCCGACCATTAACCCTACACTACAAGTTCACCCCTAAACCATATCACCCAACACCACATCTAAAAGACACTTGAACACATCCAGGGATGGTGACTCAACCACCTCCCAAGACAGTCTATTCCAGTGTC
>NW_009727635.1:45970-75845 GCF_000703405.1 Apaloderma vittatum | reverse complement strand
TTTCCATGAAGAATTTCTTCCTAATGTCCAGCCTAAACTTGCCCTGTTGCAACTTGAAACCATTCCCCCTGGTTCTGCCCCTAATTACCTGTGAGAAGAGACCAGCACCAACCTCTCTACAATGTCCTTTCAAGTAATTGTAGAGCGTGATGAGATCCCCCCTCAGACACCTCTTTGTTAAACTGAACAGTTTAACATCCATTTCTTCAACAGAGCCCCTGAAATGTTGTTTAATAATTCATTGTTAAAAGTTTTATTTGTATAATGGCAGGAGACTCGTTTGTACTGAAAGGAAGGAATTTGGAGAGAGAAATCTAAATTTGGAGCTACACTGATTTTTCGGCATGGTTACATACAAGTAAAGAACTTATTGAACTTAGCAAGCTTAACAAAAAAAAATCCCCATCAAACCATACCAATAATAAGTTTTTAAGCAATGATTACCATCATCATTCTTCTTGATATGCTGTGCCACTTAAACCCCAGCCTTTGTTGTGTTCCCACTGATATAGGTACCTCTGAAATAATTGCTCACCTTTGCCCTCCTCCCTCTGTCTCAGACTCATACCTCCTTGAGGGTGTCATGCACTTCCATCCATTCATCTTCCCTTTTCATCCACTCACCAAACCCTTCAAAGATGGTCAGAACTTCTTGTGTCCTCCCCTGTCCTCTCCCGTGCTGTTCCCTGCCAAATTTCTATTTATATCCATATCTTTGCAAGCCCAACACAATCTAATGGGCAGGAGAAGGCCTAAACCCAGATTGTTTAACAATGCCTTGAGGGGCTGATTCACCAAAGTTCGATGCTCTGATGAACAGCTTGCTGCAGCTCTAATGGTAAGGCATATAAAATGCATCATACATTAAATTTAATGTTGCCTCATTAGTCTTAATTAGATTCCTATATTACACCAGGATTATAGTTTCTTCGTGTTTATGTTCACTCCTAAAATAAAAGTCTACACTAGACAACAGTTTGGTGTACTTTCTAACCTTTGAATAAATATGCCCTAAATTGATAGCTACCAATATTCTTAACCTTGAAGAAAGAGAAATGAGATGATACTACAATTGCCTTTCGGACAGACAGGCTATGTAGAGCCAGTCACAAAGGAATAAATTTAAAGAAAAAGATATAGAGTACACAAACCTTAGAAATTATTCATCTTTTAAAGAGGTAAGCAGTGAAGGGAAAGCAAAGGGTTGTTTGTTTCAAAGAAGTTGATGGGGTTTTATTTCTATGGATGCTTTGATAGCTTGCTTTTAAACTAATTAATATTGTCTTCCAGACTAGGTTTTTTACAATTTATTTACTCTCAGCTGTAAAATCTGTTTCAAGATACCAGTAATTTAGCTTTGAAGCTTGGCTAAAAGTTGATATAAGGGAAAAGCATATCCCATGATTAGACGTAACAACCTATACCAGGACCATGGCTGGCAGCAAATAGAAAGATGACCCAAATCACGCTTTTCACTGTTGATAAAAATACTGACAGGTCCAGAAACAGAGCTGCTGTAGCAAAAGCCTTTCTTTCATCCAAGGAAAGAAATCACAGAATTCTGGGAGTCCACCCATCACCCTGGTGGTACCTGCTCCCTCTCTCCTTGTGGTGGCGAGATGTCCCCCGATTCCAGCACTGTCTTGTCAAGCCTTGCACCAGGTCCCAGCGTCCAATATCACCTCCAACCACTGTAGTCTGGTACAAATCCATTTACTGCCATTCAACCAACCAGTCTTATATGACAGCCCCATCTGAAACAGCATTTAGATTTAAAATAAGTAACTATGAATATGTGGAGTCTATTTTATAATAAAAGTGTATTTTAGACGATTAAACCAAATGTGTATTTTTTCCATAAATCTTTTTTTAGTAGACAAAAGGCTGGTTACACTTGAATTGTTTGAGGAATCAGGTTTCTTTTCAAAACGTTTTTCTCTGAGCTTTTAACAGATTGTCGGAGCACCCCTTTTTTCTTCTTGCAGTTAATTTAACATGCAATTTTAAATTTCAAAAAGGTTGAAAAAATAACAAACCTTTTTTCAAATGTCAAACTGAAGTTTGATTGTTTAAAACATCAAAAGGATGATAGTTTGTTTACAAAATGTTGACATTCTTAATATTTTTCGCCCATTAAATAGTTCAGCCTCTTGAAACTATTACTCAGCCAGCACAGAGTGGAATTCATACATGGTTTATCTATGTCTTTCCAACTGACTTATCCAAGCATCCGCAATAGTATAGGAGCAAAGAGAAGCCAATTAACATTATTACCAGTTAGTGCTCTGCTGATACTTTTAAGATAATTTCCTTTCATGTCCCATACCATTAATTTGATAAAATTTAATAAAATTTCGTTTGAATTTGCATGTGGCCAGTCTTACTTGTTAATTAGAATTTGAAGAATATTATTTAAAAAGACAGAGCAAATCTGTATATTTCATTTGCTTAAGGCTTTAAAAGAAATTCTTTTGTCCTTTTTGGTTTTTTTTTCCCTTTTCAGAAACGTTAGCAAAAAATTCTCATATAGAAATGCGCATATTCCAGTGGTCTCACAAGGTACACTAAAATAACATTATTTCCTCTGAGATAAAACACACTGACTTAGGCCTTGAAAAATCCTTTCCTCGGCTCAGGAAACAGGGAACTACTTATGAAAATTTTCAAGAACTATGTGGCTTTGTAAGTAGATCAAAGTTTAAATATTTGTATCACAGTCAGTACTGAAGCAGTCATTTAAACGACTAAAAGATTTGACAGCATCCATCCCCAAGCACATCAGAGTGCACATGTACTGACTTTATACAGACTTGAATTTAAACTTTACATATATCTGTGCTACAGTAGCACCTTCTCCTTAGGACTGATGTCTTGGAAAAGGCCAATGCAACCCAAAAAGGAAAAAGGTTTACATTTTCTAAAATCCCCTAATCCTGCCTTTTTACCGTCTCTCCATAAATCGCTACCTTTGCCTGAGGAGATAAAAAGCTCAATGGTTTCTTTCAGTTCTTTGAAGGCTTTGTTATATTATATTCACCAGTGAGGAAAGAAGAAAAAAAGACATGGTGATGACTCCTGTGGCAAATTGCAGCTATGGAACAGCTTAGGTCCCAAAGAAACAAACAAAACCCCCAGAAACACACAAAAATCCTACCATTCTTCATCATAGATTCAGAGACTACCAAAATCTTCCAATAAATATGGATGAGGAACATATCAACAGGCTACTGTCAGATTCAGAGGAGGAAGGAAGACTGGATGTACCAAGTGAGCGGATAATATCATGTATAATTATAGCACAATATAGAGCACCTGAAAAAAAATGGGAAAGGAGAAGAAGAAAAAGTGATAACTGGAAGACGAGCTAGCATTTATAAAAAATAAGATATGGATGCCCAAGAATGAATCTTCAGTTTCTATCTTAAAACTTCACAGAGTGTTTCAGAGTCAGTAAAACTTAGCAGAATTACTTCTTCTGCCAAAAGACCCAAGAAAAGCCAACTTTGTCTCTTGCGTGGATTTGCTCAAGGCAGGACATGGCCAGGCAGGACACATCCACTTCCCTCAACTCTGTGTAATGCAACCTCCTGTAAAAAATAATAGATGTTGTAGGAAACCTTGTTGTTATCTTTTCCCTCCTACAAGAAGGCTTGTAGGAAGACTTCTCGTTGTGTTTTTATTGCCTTGCTGCGGTGGCCTGCTGACAGCAAGGACAACCAGCCATGCTGGGCTTCACTGGGAAAGGCTCCCAGCATGGCTGGAACTGGCTCTATGGGTGAAGGGGAGCGTGTGAAGCCCAGGCACCCCGTGTCGCAGACCAGACCCTCCAGATGTTGGAAGGAGAGCGGGCGAGGGAGGAGGCGATGAGGGTGGTGATCCTGCCGCTAGGAACTGTTCTGCTCTGCAGAGCTGGCAGGAGATGAGAGGTACCTCGTACTCTGCAAAGAGATGCAGCAACTTCCTCCGGAGCAATGGGGAACTTAGCAAAGACAGTCTGAGCACTAAATCACAGCTTCGAGGCTTCCCCAGGTGAGGCACATCTGAGCAGAGCTTTGCGAGCTGGGGTAGTGCAAGCGAAAGGTTGAGTCCGTCCCATCACCATCGCTCAGCACCTCTGGTTGTATCTGTCTTTTCATTTCACTGGCTGTGATCTATTACTTTCCCATTGGGTTTCATTTGAAACATAAGGAAAGCACTGGGACATCACCCAGAAGTAGATTAATTAATTTATTCTGTCATTCCAGAGAAGGTTTGAACATTTCTGGGATCAGCCATCCCCCTCTCACGTACATTATCTGTTCTGGCAAGAGCGCCTCAGCCCAATTTGGTTTGAGTGACAAAAGTTAATTTTATTGATGCGCAGCCTTCTGTGATGCTAGGTAGGAGGTCCGACTATGCAAATCAACTGGCTTCTCCAAAAATATCATAGTGATTGATAATGAGGCAACGATGCAGATTTTTTTGACACTTTTGATCCTACCACCAGCAAATGTTAAATTTAGACATGAGGATTTTAAAAGCAAAAAAAATAATGCCGTGTTGCTTTAAATGTGATAAGCGATGTACATATTTTAACCAAGACTAACGTTATTCAATGACGATTTTTTTTTAAAACCCAAAAGAAACTATAGCAAACTATAATTAAATAGAAGGGGAAAAAAATAACTTGAAACAAATCTAAGTAGAGAAATGTTTAATTTCACTTTTACTGGAGAGGTTATACACTGCAATTTGATTTCACTAGTGTATGCTACTCTATACACGTGGATATGTGTCAACTATCATGTTAGGTGTACAGGGGATATATCCAGAAGCACTTGAACAAGTAAGATGACTGACACTTACAAGAAAAACCTTTATTATATGTCTATATTTTGTTCCATTAATCATGTATGTTTATTAACCAATCATGGCAATTTATTATGCAGTTTCAAGACATGTTGTGTTACAATGGTGTCATTTTCACTTTGATCATCTCAAGATCTCACAGGATGACATTTGCAACCAAAGGACCTGGCTCCTCTGTACATGCTGCATGAACACATACTAGAGATTCAAAAATGTTGTTTGGGAAAAAAAAAACCCACACCAAAAAATCCCAACAACAAACCTGCAGAACAACACAGTTTGCAAGATACAAAAATTAATTATGTAGCTCAAAGATAACAACCTATAAATTAGGTAGAAATATTCAGGTGAAATGATTTGCACATGATTTTAAGAGTGGATAAGCACCTAAAGGAGATGCTATTCATTTTGTCATGTACTGTTTGATCGTTAAGTGTTTTGCTAGGTTGTATCATACTCGATCTATACAACAGTCTCAAAAACATACTCTTTACAAAACAATCTAAAAATGTTATCAGAAGTCTTAGCTTTCATCACTACCTGCTATTTGTATCTATTTAGAGAGAAACTAAATATATGTTTGTCAAAAGGTAGTTAGGGGTACCATTGCCATAATGCAGTGCTTTCTTTCCCCTTAGTGTAACGGTCACTGCAAGATATGTTGTGAACCTAAGTATTAGGTAGAGCCCGATTTTATGAAACCAAGGTTAATGTCGTTTTCACCATTCATTTCTGCCTTCTATTCCACCTTTTATAAACCTACTGATTAATATCAAACAGCGAACAACTCTGACAAGCAAGATTACTAATCCAACATAACTGTTTATAGTGTGAATGAAAAAAAAGTGCTCCGTTTCCAGCCACTGCACTTAATAATAAATTCCTGTTGTACTTAAACGTTGAAGGGATTACATAACTGTCAAAGTTCCTTTAAATGTTAAGAGCACTAATCATATTAAAGACACGCTATACAGAAGCAAAAGCAAATGTCAGCATAGTCATTATTAGCATATTTGCTTGGAGTTTTAAAATACAAGGCCAGATTCTCAAACTCGTCAAATTTGTGATCCTTCAGGCTGAAGAGACCAAAGAGGAAAAGGAGCTGCAAACCCCGCCAGCCCCGCGCCATATGAGGGTCAGCAGAAGGAGCTTCGCGTGCCGTAGCATCGCCCCAGCACTGCTCTCCACTACACCAGCTGGAACAGTACCACGCCAGGAAAATCGCGATGGAAAGACTAAGCGGGATACCACGCATTACTCTTCCCTCTTCTGCTGCGCATACTTAGCGCAAGGAAGCCTTTAGATGGGCTCGATACCACCCTAGGACAATTCTGAAGCACTCACTTAAGACATGCTTATGGCAACTGCCACCCTCTTAGGTATCCTAAGACAGCTATAGCCAGGAACCTGGTGTAAAACAAATCTAATATGCAGATACACATGGCCTTTTGATACTTTTCCTCCGACTTATGCTGTTTACTTTAACAAATACCCAGGAGTCAATTAGTTCCTCGTTAACAAGCAGCATTATGAATTGTCAAATATTTCCACAGAAAATAATGATAAGTTAAGCTGCTCATTTAAAAAAGGAAAAACAACAAACAAGCAAAAACCAAACCACGAAAATCCCCCAAGCAACAAACTCCCCAAAACCCAACAAAGACTAATATCTCCAGTTGCACTCTATATTTACCTCCTTCACTGCATTGGAGTAATTTGCAGGATTAAAACCTGAGCCTGGCGCCTCCCCACACTATGATTATTGGCAAAGAAACAACTCTTTGACTGTCTTGCAGTACTCTTTTAAAGGACCGGGGTTATTCACACAGAACCACACCCCACAACCAGCAAGACAAGAGGAATGCTTGCCCGTGGAAGTTATGTGCAAGCAATGAAACTCTTGTTCCCAAGTTAGAAATGGGAGCCCATTATTAGCATTCCTGATATTCATAGCGCTGCTCACGTTCCACAGCACCCAGAAAGCACTCAGCCAACACCTTCAACTAAAAAAAATAAATTAATAAAGTCAACCCATGACTCATACACTATCATTAAATCAGTTACTTTTGGAACTTCTCACCTGTGGAGCTTTGCTGCAGTGCTTGCTTTGGGAGGTAGACCTCCAGCTACAGTCTCACCAAAAACCCAGTGATGGTTTAAACCTTCTGGAGGAGCATCAGGTCTACAGCTGCATCCAATTCCCTTCTTTCAGCGCTCACTGGATGGTGTTTCTTGGAAGTGACCCACTTACATACTGTGACAATTTCTGGCTTATAATAAATAGAAACATGAAAAAGTAAAGAGAAGCAAATTACACATTAAGGTCCAGGGATAGTTACAACATATTTGACACGTAAAAATTAAGTATTGTCTGGTATCCTACTTAGCGCTGGGTGGAAAGCAGTCTCCCATGGCTGGAGAATCTCTGAAATGTTGAACATTTTCCTCTACAAACTCAAAAATTCAAAACATTTGCCAATAATATACATGTAAGAATAGAGACGTCTCTAGATAGGTTCTGGAGAAGGTCAAATCACTTTGAAACGTCGCATCTTTTTTTAGGTTAGTTATCACTATGGCAGTGATAAATATTTTGTGAAAAATATAAATAAAGCAGGCTGGATGTTGCATACTCAGAATGGGTGTCACTACAGAACTTTCCCTCCTCCCAAGTGAAATTTCTAGAGAGAGCTTTGCAAAAAATGTTACTGTGGAAAACACCACAGGAAATGCATTGGCCCTAAAGCATTTGACAACCTATGATGGATTCCCTGTAACTATGGCTACCATGTCCGGCCACTCCTCATGTCAAGCTCTTCCTTCATGGGAATTTTGAAGAGGAAGGAGAATTGGTTGTGCTTTTATTTCTCAACATTCTTTGACCAGCTATCAAATCCAAATGCTTTTTCCGAATTACGTTTTTAGCTAGTGACCTTTTGTTTAATCTCTGGTTTGGTGTTTGTCCACAAACAGAGAGGAGACCTTCGGGCTCACAAGACAGTCACCGTAGATGGTTTCCTGAGAATTGGGAAGACTCAAAGAGGGAACCCCACACTCCTCCACTGGATCTTGACATCAGCACTGGTTTGCTGACATATATACCCTCTAATGCCTGATGACAGGGCAATGGATGCTGCGTGTTTCAGCTGCGTTTCTAACACTACCAAAGCCCCTTTCCCTTGTAACTGAACTGTCCTAATTATGCACATTTCCCTTTGCTGTATTCCTCAAGGTCTTATCTCGTCAAATGATGTAACTCTTGATTGCAGCTCTTGTATTCAAGCTCGCACAATGAGGCTGAAATACTCCCGAACACCTTGATGACAAGTACATGGATTTGCCTGGCAAAACAATAACCATGCTAAAGCTCTTTTAACACCCCAGTTTCTTCGCTGAAAGCATCTGCCTATACTGTCAATTCCTCCTGTGCCTCTCGGGTGTCTGACTTAAGCATAAAAATGTGAGTCCTATAAATGACTACATGCCGCTGGGGGTAGCACTTATAGTAGAAGAGGATCGTCTCATGAGTGATAAGGGTGACAGAAGTGCAAAGCAGAGCTGACTGGATCTGGCACTCACGTTGCAAACAACACAGCAGTCGTACGAGAGGATTTTTTTCCCACAGAATGACATGCAATAATTTATTCTAAGCCCTTCCAACTTGTGTGTGGTTGGTTTTTTGATTTGAGTTTGTTGGGATTTTTGTGCTTTTTTTTTTTCCTCCTCAGCAATCTGCAGCTTTTCTCTAAATAACTATGTAAGAGAAGATGCCACTGCTAAAATGAAGTACCTCATTTGAAGGAAAACTAACCAGTCCAATCAAATGAGTAATTACTAGTCAACACTATTCCCACCAGACTGCGTTCTATAAAAGTGCACCACTGGGGAAAAAATGAGTGGGTTTTTTTGATACTAAAACACTGATGGTGTAAGGTAAAAGTTGTAAGAAGACACAATTTTTAATCACTTATTTTAAATGTACAAACAAAATAAGAATATGCCTCTGAAATTTAAGGCAGGAGATACTGTTTACTCAATGACACCCTCAACTTAGAGCATTTCAACTTCCTAAAGGTTAGAGCAGGAAAGACTTTCAGATCCCCCAATGTTATGCAGCACAGAGAAGCATAAAAACTCTTATCCTGAGCCAGACTGGTTGCCCAACACGTCTTACTGTCGTGTCTCCAACACCAGTCACTGCCAGATGTTTCAGCAGATGCAAGAATAGTGAAATAAGGGTGGGACACTCCTTGTATTCTGGAGGAGATCAAGCACTTTACAACCACACATGAGACCAGATAGATATGGGCACTACCTGATCACTTTTCAAAGCCATAAATTTCCATTGGACATGCTCCCATATGTTTCGCTGTCCTGCCTGGCATTTCTCAGGGTCTGAAGTAATAATGGAAAAATCTGAAACTTCCTTGGTCACCTATAAACATCCTTTTCTCCTCTTCTCCACTTTTTCTATCCCCCCAACTAGGTCCTTTCCCTATTACTGCTGAGCTGTGTTGTTCAGCTCTTTGGTAAAAATAACTGTAAAGCAAAAAAAGTAAAAAATTCTACACTTATACATAAACTCAGTAGCCTACAATTCATATATTTTACAAAGATTTGTACCAACATTTCAAAACTTCCATTCCCTATGATTATAGAAATTCAAACAAAAGCAACAAAACCCTGCACCTTTTCCCTGGAAACACTGCTCAGCACCAATCCTATGCTCATGCCTCCATGAGATGCAATCCTCTTGCCTTCCTTGCCTGGTCTCCAGCTGCTGTAGGTTAGTGCAAAAAGAGATGGAGAGACGAATATGGCTCTTCAAAAATTTCTACTTTTCCATCAGTGACTTTCTGCCTTCAGCAACCGGGTCAGAGAGCAAATCTTTAGGATGCACCTTTAGACTAAAATTCCCAACAACCAAAAAACAGCACTAAAAGAAAGTAAGCATTCAGAATTACAGTCAGTTCAGTCTTCATTTTCCTAGCCAGTAATCTCAAAATGTAAGCACAAGCTTATAATGTCAACCGAAGGTCACAATTTTATTATTGTTAAACCAGTTAAAAGTCTTTAAATGCTCAGACAGAAAAGAAAGAGCAATGATGTTCCAGTTTGAACTATCTAACAAATATGAAAACTCTTTGGAAGTTGGAAATTCATGCAGCAAATAACCAGCTCTCACCTTGCTGTACAGCAGTGGGAAAGGAGCGGAAGTCTTACGTAACTTTTAAGAAAAATATGATGCTATCTATAGTAATCTGTGTGTATTGATTTGAAAGGCAAGATTTTTACAAGACATAAGAGTCCACCATGGAGATCTAGAGTGAATTCAGTACGGAGCTTCTCCAGGGGGTAACTCACACAGTTCATGATTGAAAAAAAATAAAAAATAAATAAATCACATATATATATATAGGAAAAAAAGTTAAAAACCAATGACAACATTAAAAATAACCTCAAATAGAATTAACAAAGAGGGAAGCACAACAAAAATAGTCTGAGAAACAATCTGTGAGATGCTGACCAGGACTATTCCATCAGATATCTACGATGCTCCCAGGACATCATCACAGCAGGGCGTGAATCACTGCTCTAAGTATACGCAGATCTTTGTGAGACCGATTTTAATAGATCTCTGTAATACATACATGATTTAAAAACATACTTTCATTTTAAAAGTTCATTTCTGTAAGCACATCAAAGCTTTGTAAATGTAGATTTATGTCTTTTAATAGTGAATATTAATAATATTGATATAATTATCACTATCCGTATTTGAAGACTCCTGAATGCAAATTTTTCAAAGATTACTTGAAATTCAGAATGGAGAGTAAAGAGATCCATAATTTAGGGGGTAGAAGTGGGAGTCAAGCTTTCTGGAACCTAATTTTCCCAGTGTTTAAATATGGCAGAGAATCAATGCAAAGTTCTGAAATGAACTTTGGAAAAAGTGTTCATCCTCCTTACTACACTCACCCGATATATAAACCGAATAGGATAAAATTCACATACTTAAAGATTTGGTGCAGTTTAATATAGTGCTTTGAGATCTCATGATGAAAGAGTGAACACAAGTACAAAGTAATATAATAAAGATATCACCATTAATTAGAATTATTAAAATTCATACGCTAAAACCTATAATCTAAGCAGTAGGGATCAAGTTATTCATGGGTGTTTAAAATAAGGATGCACATTAAGAATACTAATTTGGACAATTGAACCTGTCATACCACAAATTGGACTTTTCATGTTGTTTAGTCTTTGGAAATCAGCAGATAAGTTGCCATCGAACAAAAACAATAAGTTGCTGCGTCTGTACAATTTGATTTGCTTTTCAAGATGGTCAGTTAGTGCTTAATAACAAAGGCTAAGTAAAACAAGCCATTCTTGGAGCAACCAGTGATGTGATGAGAAAGCTATTTTTAGGGTTTTTTTCATTTAAAAGGCAAATACCAACAATCCTGCTGTCACAGGAGGTGAGCTGGGGCACTGAGCACAGAGATGGATACCAGCAAGGGCCACAGTCAACTGTGCCAACTCTTCATGGTTCTTTGCTCAGTTTTGAGATTTTAACTCTTGTTTCCAATGCCCTCAAGATAAAAAACCGTGAGGAACCTCCACACACAACTTGTCTAAGCCCTACCTCGGGAGCAGAGACAAACAACTGCCAGGGTTGTGCTCCTCTCTGTTCCATTCTGCCATTTCCTTCCAGCCAAACCTTTCTCTGAGCAGTCAAGGAGCAAATATACGTGTGGCAAATATCTACTTCGCGGCAGCAGGATCATCCAGCAATATAAACGTCCAAGTGAACCTACAACAATGGCCACATCAGATATCTGCTGCCAGCCTGGGGTCTGTGACTAACTTATGCATACATTTGCATAAGTTATGTAAAAATGAATGTATAAAGTTATATTTATCTGTACTTGTATCTTCTTTGATATGAGTGGATGTTACTTGTCCACCCACAGTAAAAAAACTTACAATATTGTAGGCTTATAAATACAGAAAGGAGGGGGGGGAGAAAATTACAACAGATTTTTCCGAGGCTACACTTCAAATATTGTTCAAAGGAATTGAGTTGGAGACAGCAGCTAGGGCTCGTAACACATACACAAGTTGGCCATCAACATGACACCATTTCCAGTGCTTTTGGATTAGCATGAATAAGGAAATTCCTCTGATGAAGTGTGATAAATCACTTCTTCACCTTCATTTCCCACTACATCCAAGGTCCTTGGATCAATCCCATTATTTAGAGCTCGCTGTATGTGCAGCATCTCACTGGATCCCAACCCCAAACTGGGCACAAATGTGAGCAATCAGGGTCTGAGTCAGCTCCCACTGGAAACTGGTGGGAGTTTTCCCATCAACTTCAAAGAGAAGTGAAGCAGGTCCTCACTGTATAGCAAAGATTATGTTCGTTGAGATTTATAAACAAGGTTTTCTCTTCATCTTCCTACTTCCTAACCTCATAATCCCAGTTTCCTGGACTAATGCCATCCGTTGCTGTTCTGTAGTTGATTTACAATAAACAGAAGAAAAACGCTGTAAACTTGTATTTTACTGCCGGTGACACTTCAAATTCTTCTGTATTCTCAATGAAAAAAAAAAAAAAAGACAAGTTACTACAAAGATCTGGAGAAAATACAGTATCTGGCTTAATCCCTAATTGAAGAAGAGTAGATTTTTATTGAGACATAAACTATATTGTACATAATGAATTTCATCAGAATACAAATATAAGAATATTGCTTTTTGCCTTTCAACTAGGGAACACCATATTTTAAACTTGGGAATCATTTAGCTTTCAGATTTCTCAAAGTAGTTGCAAGGAGACTTGGAATTTCAAAGTAATTGCAAGGGTATGTGAAGCTCAAATCCAGCTTAATGACAAAGGGGAAGAGAAACTAAGAAATCTCAATTAGTGTAACCAGCGATAACTAGATTCCATTTTTCTGGGTGCACAGTATCAGTACAAGGAAACAAAACACTCATTTAGGAAATATCAGAGTTTTGTGGGAAGGAGGAAAAAAGGCCAGGAGATCTCATATTTAGGTTGCCATTATCCCTCTGAAGCATCACAGCTCAGAGAGGGCTGAATTTCCCAATATAACAAAACTGAAATTTACTCTTTCAGGTTAGTTTTATTTACCATTAAATTTTTGGGTTTGCCTTAAAAACCTCCTCAATGGGTAAAGAGTTGTTATTCTATATCCATGCACTGATCTGTGTAAATACAGGATTAACGAGTTTTCTTGAAATTTTGTTGTGTATCCAATTGAACATCTTCTTTGGATAACACAATACAAATTACCTAATTAAGACCCGTGATCTGAGTAAAAAACCCACATATATAAAACATGTGCAGCAAACAGTTTTTCAGCCCAAATGTGTCATTGGAATTTTTTTATTTTCAATTCAGGAAAAAAAAAAGTAAGCCACATGTAGACTAATAGTCTCCTAAATTTCCTTTTTCTTTCAATTACGAGAGTATTGTCATTGCACAAGTTTAAAACCAACTTCCTCACACTAGGAGATTTGCAATTAATTTTCAGATTTTAACCAAAAAAAAAAGGCTAATACATTCAACTTTAAAAGTTGATTAGTATCTACGATGTTATAAACTTATGTATGGCAACAATATAGAACATTTTATACCACCATTACAATTATTGCTAAATAAAAAAGTAGCATGATACAGAGTAAGCATAGAACATATAATCCCAAATGCATGAAGTCCCAAAGGGTGAATTCGATCCTTGAGTACATAAAGTGGAGAATAACATGTAGAAGCAGAAAGTTACTGTCTCCTCTGTGTACAGTGTTGGGGGAGAAAACAAAACACCACATTCAATTCTGACGTTCACATAAAGGAAAGTGTGGCAACAACCCTAGGATTAATTTTTAAAAGAAGAAAAAAAAAAAGAAAACAAACCAACTAAAACCGTTAAGAACCCGCAATACAGATTTGAACTCTACCTGATCCATTTATAAAAGAGAAGGCTTTTTATATGGATTCATTCAAGAGTAAAGAAGACTCATCAAAATCCAAAGATTAGAAATTAAGACTAAAGAAATTTAAAAGAAAAATATTATTAATATAGTAAAAAAAAAATCACATTAGAATTACACATTAGAAATTATTCTTTCCTGAGGAGGAATATTTCTCAGGCTAAGGATTTAGGAACTATTTAAGCTGAAGCACAAATTAGAAATATCATGTTGGTATTACTGAACAAATTCCTATGGTCAATAGGACAAGAGTTCAGACTAGTCCCTTCAGACCTTTAAATATAAGAGCAGCATTTTATGTAAGACCTGTATTATCTATATCCTGTTAATCCTGAGAATTCCCAGTCACAATTAAACTCTTCATCATGGAAGATCCTGAGCAGAGAGGTTTCGTGGACTGTGCCCAAGAGTTTACAGTCTTTAAGCTCAATTTTGCAACTTGCAGTGAATGAAGTTCCACTTAAGTGGGATCATTTTCCCAAATTCAGTGATAATGCAATACTGACATTTGTTATAATGGCATTTCTTTCATTTTGCCATCACAGTATTTGGGAGTTTGAGTGCATTCCTTGCTAAGTAGCCTATTCTATTTTGCTCATATGAGACTTCAAATTGCCATTTAAAATTCCCGAGTTTATTAACTTTAAACTCCTGGTGCCAGCTAGGCAAGCCAGAAGGAAGAAGCCCGTGACTGACACCACATGTGCATGTTCCTGAAGAATACACTGGAGATGTCTCTCTTTGATCGGAAACTCTCCAATACGAAAAGTCTCACCACCTTAATCCAGACAGACTCCGTTTTCACAATTTAAGGCCTTAAAAGTCCCCAAGTTAACCCAGGGAAATATTCATTAATCCTTGTTTCAGCATACCCGAGCTAATGGGATGTCCCAGTTTCAAAGCTGTCTGTTGAAATAGCCACGTTTTCAAGGTCCCTCCAGTTTGTTTGAGCTCTAGTGCTGATGTATGTGCTTCTGGCCACGGGTGCCAAGAAATGATATGTACCGTGTTTAAGCAGTGCAGTTCATGTCCCCAGAATTGTTATATTTCTTATCCCCACAACAGTTACTAAAAGCTTGTGCTCCAGACTGGTGGGACTTGGTTTCAATTTTTAGCACACTATTTTCACTGCATCCTACACCCAGCCACAGCTTATCTATCATTTGATTCTGACAGATACATAATTTATATTTTGACAAGCAACCCACTTGACTGCTTTCCTGTGACATCATCTTATCTCTGAATGTACCAACCTGTTAATAACTTCATTTTCTGGTTGAATTTTTCCAAATTAAATTAAGCAGGCGAAACATGTTAAGCTCACCAAGTCCTCTTAACGCTTCTGCTGAAGGGCATCTTCTGATAACTTGATTTTGAAAAGGGCAGCATACAACCTGTTCAGAGAGGGTTTTGGTCCAAAATATCAGGTTTCTGGAAGGTGAAAGATTTCTTCCTCAGATAAGAAATATAAAAAGGACTAAACATAAACACAAATGACAAAAAATAAAAATATATCAACTGTTAACTAATATTCTAAAGATTGTATCATTATTTAATGGTACTTGAAGGAAACCCTTATGAGATAAAAAGGAGCAATGTAATCTAACATAAACTAATTTTCTATTTTTCTTCTGTAGATAGAGAGATGGAAGCTAAATATAGTCCAATGTTAGCATGAAATAATTTTCTCTATCTAGCAACAATAAAAAGTCAGCAGAAGCTTTTCTTTCATCTTAATTAAAACAATTTTAGGGAAAAATCTTCTTCCTGGATATACTATATAATATTAATTAAATATAGACATGTTTGTACTTACTCTATGCCATAACTAGCTCTTCTATGGAAGCAATACTGCACTGGACGTGAAACCACAGGACAATGACAAAATTTAATTGGATAACATGGACACAAAATCAGAAAACCAGGCTTTTTTCCCAATTGTGTAGCTCAGAGCATTTTTTCCCATTCTGTGCCTCAGTCTGCTGCCATTAAAATTGAAAACGTTGCACCCAGAGAAGGAAAATCAATATGAAAACATAGCAGAATGTATTTTTTCCAGTTGTGTTACAAGCCAAAACATAGCACTCTTAGTTCCTGGAGTTTTCCGTTGCACTCAGGTTGTCTCAAATGGAAAGCTGAAGTGCAGAGCCATGACCCTCAATCCTGAGTCACCCAGGTACCAGGAGTCAAAGAGCAGCAGAGTCATGCAGTGCCCAGAGGTGAATCAGCATCTCTGGCCACCATCCCAACACAGGGACCTCCAGTGATGGACCTCTGTGCTCTAGACAAATCCTGCCTTGAAGAAAATGGTCTTGGCATGTGCCCACCTCATGCCACCAGGACAATAAGAAGGAGAAAGGCCAACGATGTGGTTCAGCACTAGAGAGGAGCCAAAAGGCTCTAACTACTTTGTTTTGACTTTGCAGCTACAACCTGCTCTGCACCGAGAGGATGGATGAGGAGCCAAAAGAAAGGTCAATATTATCCCCCTGGAGTTAAGCCATCAAAAGCCTGTTCAGAGACCCAAACTACGTAAAAAGCCATTGCATAAATTACCACTATGGTAGGACTTCATTAGATTTGTAGAGATTGCATTTCTTGATATATCTGAAAATATCTACTTTGGGCCAAATCCTTATTCCATTCACTTCAAGGAGAGTATAACTTTCAGCTCTAACAAGGTGTCAGACTCCAACAGGGAGTTTTCAAAACACAGTGTATCTCGTTGGGCTTTCTACCAGCAATCTTCAAAGATGCTTAGTGTGAGAAATGCCGCCCAGCATCCGAGAAAGCTGCAAGAACATGCTCGGGGATGCCAGAACTCCCCAAGCTCATGCCTTTCACTATCCCTCTACTTACTTCTAAGCCAACCCTATCTTTATTAGACAACACCTTAAGACTAATAACTCAACATCCTGAGTTATGAGACATGTTTTCATTTTCTTTATCAATGCTAAAAAAAAATATGTGACAGTGCCAAGTGGCCTGATCCCATCCATCATGCTCCTCTAACAATCCTATTTTAAATCATTGCACGTTTTGCCCAGGAAAGATGTCCAGACCTGAGGCGGAAGTAACCTGGGATCAGAGACCATCTACAGAACAGTCTGAGGTTTTTAAACTGACATCTAAACCAGGAGCTATAGACAGCAGCTGAAATATGTGCCATTGTACTGGAGAGTGGGGGAAAAAAAAAGACAATCTGTAACTTCAACTTGTTTAAAATAGATTTAATTAGTATTAATACAAATGTATCTTTCCTACATGGCTGATCTAATCAACACTGGCAGTTTTAATTACAAGCTTATTTAAGGTGAACATATTGCATTACTGTAAAAAACATGCATTATTTTACATTGTAGGTGTACCTCCTACTTCTCTATCTGTCACACAGACAGTATCTTTAATAGCTGCTATGTCTTATTCTCTAAGTTCAATTTTTGAAGTTTCTAAGCACAATCCAATGGAATCCAACCGAAATTTAATGATTGCAATCTATTTTATTTTTTCCTCACTATTTAGTTTTCACCACAAAGAGAATGACAGGTCTAATATGAGGCTCCTGAAATGTAGTTACATCTAAGCTTCAGCGCTCCAGAGCACATAAAATAAATATATGATCAATGAAATGAAACATGACAAAATGTTTCATATTGATGTTATTTTTCTTTTCAAAACGTCTTTTATGGTTAATGCCCTCAGTCACTTTTTCCATACATTTTCTTTTTTGTAATATATAGCTTTCCTAGTTCTGATTTCAAGTTCAGGGTGCCTGGGGAGAATTGGAAGATTTCTTCAAACCAAGACTGTTCCTTCAGCCTTTCACATGAGAAAATTGTTAGGCGCATTAAAGTATTCCTGACTATGTTGCATTCCTTTGTTCAGAGTGAGTTTTGGGAACACATCCTTTTCTCATTATATTTCCATAAAATATATTTGATCTATTCTATTCTTAGAATACCTCTGATGTGGTCTGTGAATGGAGTACAGTATAAAAATATTTCTTTTTTTTTTTTATACGAGACAAAATGTTTCCATTTCTTAAGACACATAAAAAGTCACTATATAGCACTCCACGAAAGTAAAACGTTACAGAAAGTTTTGGTGTAACTCGGCACATATCACAAAACAAATCCAGTTGTGACTCGGAACCTCATCAAATGCACACAGATAGTGACAGAAAAAGAGGAGAAGCAGAAAAAAGGAAAGAGAAGTAGAAAAGGAGCGAGACCTGGATGATACTACTGGGAAGTGAGTCTATATTTAGAAGCACAGCAAGATGTTAACCATGTGCCTCCTAGGAAAAAAAAAATAAAATCTGCCGTAATCGTAGTTGACAATAAAATCACCTTTGGAAAAAGTCTTAATACTTTCAGATCGCAACCCAGGATATTTCCAAATGCAGACAGATGTTTGAAATATTTACACAGACAGATCATTGCTGCAATTGAAGTGTTTTTTCTTCCTTCTCTTCCCTATCTTCTGATTGTTGTCTTCTTTAGGATCCTGAGAAACACCAAGTAGCAGCCGCTCGGAACAGCTCTGTTCTGCAGCTCAGCCTTGGCTTGGTTGTTTATTGCTACACCCATAAAATTATGCTTTTGATTAACCTCGTCAGAATCCTCATTCTCAAGTTCCCTGTTCACCCAAGGAGCGCTGCTCCAACCTGACATGTTGGAAACATGAGGACCGGGAAGACATGGCTGGGTCTGGTCTGGATTCACCCCAAGCCGGTGGGGAGAGAAATGGCCTAACATGTGCGGCCAGGGCAGGGTTTGCCCCTTCCAGCAGCTGAGCGTGCCCCCAGTCCTGTCATCTGATGTGAACCGGGAGCCTGCAGCAGCCCAGCTGCATTGGTTACTGACCACAAATGACTTAATCCCCAGTATAAACAAGGCCTAACGTCCAAAACTCATCTGCTGATTCCCTTGCAGCTTCCTACTCACAGTTCATGGAAGATGACTTCTCCTTGTTCCCACGACTGGAGAGTCAGGATCAAAGGCTTGCAAAGAAAGAATATAAAGCTTTTCCTTTTTTTTCTTTTTTCTTGTTTTGTTTTTTTTTTTTTTAAATTCAGGTTCCAAGCATCTTCATTTTGCTGTTCTGAGCTGCTTAAAAAATAGCTACAGAAAATTTCTAGATCTTTAAGCAGTAACAGGTTTATGTAGGCATTGGCAACAGCAGCTGCATGGGATGCAGTTTGTGCCTCTAGCTCCCCTCATAAATACATATATTTATGGTTGATTGTTTAATGGGCAAACTGGCATTCCCTCCAGATGCTATTTGAACAGCCATGGGAAGGTTTCAATTGGCTGAGCCAGAAAGCAGGTGAAGTGTGTGGGGAGTTGGTTTATTCTTTAGGGCTTTTTTTTTAATTCTGTCAGAACTGAAAAATATTATAGAAAAATCACGTAAACAGAAATGTAAAAATCTATGAAAAACAATGCATTTCTTTTGCCCTTTTTTTTTTTTAAATCAGTATTTCACTTTAAAGGAGTGAAATACAGCTTAGAGTCTCAAAACAAGAGTAGCTGTGTCTATCTTAGAGCCTTCGATGTATCAACAGCATAAACCAACTGCCTGATCCTGCACAAATGACAGAGACTGGGAATATGGGAATTATTCATGTAGGCGTGTTGGCAACGTTGTGTCATCTACCCCATGGTGCACCTGGTTGCTATCACTTTTACTTTAAAGAGCACTAAAATCCAGCTAATAAAATTTAAAAAGAAAATCATATAAAATGACATATAAGCAAGTTTCACATGTGAATAAAAAAGCTTTAGCATGTTATTTGTCATGTGACGTGTACATTCTCTTTTATCAGGCTTTTTCTGATTAAAATAATGAAAAACACACACTATCTAAAAAAGAAAAAAAGTAAAAAAAAATAAAAAACCCTTCCAGACTCACCCACATTAATAAGTACTGCATGTGTAACAGGATCATTCTGGCATACAAAATTTCTTCTCCCTCCTACATATTTTTTTTTCTCCCCCCTATGAAACTTTCTTGGGTTAGCATTCAACAATGCATTTTCATCACACTGTCCACAGATTTGCACACATAAAGGGACTTATACGAAAGCAAGCGATTTCCCCCTAGGAACTCTCCATTTCCAGCAGTTATTTTAATGGCCATGCGTCACTCCTCTCCCTTCGGTGCCCTCGGCTCTGCTACTGTCACCCCAGCCCAACCTCAGCTCTGCTACTGCCACCTTCAACCCAAAGACCTCAACTCTTCCCATTTGAGGAGGTCCCAGCCATGCAGGCAGACTCATGTCCCAAGCAAGTGGTCTGTGTCACACTTGTAGGCGACATTTGTCACTTAGAGAGTGTCTCCGTGGGCCCCACTGAGGCTCCCAATAAAGCTGATGCTGATGGGAGCCAAGACTACCTCAGCACCCCGATCCATTCTGGTGCAACCATTCCCAGGAAAAGTGATGTAGTGTATTTAAAATCATTTCAATTAACTAAGTAAGCTCATCCTATGTTCGTGGGACATATAAACCTCATCTGTGTGCAGTCCCCATGTCATTGTGTCATTGAAGTTAGGATATTTTTTGCATTGAAAAGGCTGCTGAGCTCCAGTCCTCACCACAAGGAGCTGAAGAACTGATGTCTCATAGCCACCATCTCTTTGCTACAGCTAGGCTTCATAGCTGTGTCCCCTCTCACCTTTGCTCACCACCAGCCTTCCCCAAGGCCCTTGGTTGCCCCCGGGCAACAGCTGGCCATGTATAAGCAGCCCAGCCAGGCACATCAAGCACAAGGTAGTGCAGAGATAATCCCTTACAGACACCACATAGGAGAATGTCCCAATATGTCCTTGCAGGTGAGGTTTTCTCCCCTTCACAAACAAATGCTCAACCAGTTGTCTAGAATTAAAAAAAAAAAAAAAAAAATCATATGCATGAATTCCCAACTACTAGATGAAATCTGAAATGACTGGGATCAGGAAAGCTTTACCATCTCAGTTTTCTCCATCGCGTGCTGTACATCTGCTTAAGTGTAAGGTAGAAAAACACTGACAGAGTGAGCACTTTGTTTATCGACATTTCTTCATATCAGCTCAGCAATCTGCAGGATCAATCCCTTAATTTGCAACATCTTTTAAGCACGTCAGAGATCAGAAATGAGCCATATCTTGCTTCTTAATAAGTTACTATATAAATCACTGCCTTATTAAAAACAAAATGTAGTATCCTCCACTAATGATCAAATTCTACAGTTTAACAATGTTAACGATCCTTTATTGTAGAACACTGAAATATTTTATAATAAAGGTTATGACTTGCATTGTATTTATTGTAAGCAGGGGTTTTATATTTAAAAAAAAATCAATATTTTAATATGTAACACCTAAATATATTACCTTTCTATAACTACATTTCAAAGGCAATGTGTGTGGTTCCATTCAACTTTCTTTAGAAAAAAACACAAACGAACAAACAAAAAAAAACGCTGACTCTTCAGAAAGATGTAAATATTCTAGAAAGCTTGTTAGTCACAAAATCTTGTAAATTGAAATTTGTTCAGGGCAAGGGGAACCTATATGATCCTCAGCAAACCGCCTTTGTTTCAGATGCGCTGGTTCACGTGTCAGCACGCCAATGTGTCATGCCTGGTTACATTTGTCTTGTTGTGTTAAAAATTATGTTCCTGACATACCCAGGCTCAATGCCCCATCTCCATTATGTGCCGGGCTGCCTATTTTAAGAGCGTTAGCTTTTAATTGCCTGATTTTTATTTTGAGGAGGGGGGGTTGTGTGTTGCGTGAATTTGCCAAATGGAGAGTAAGACTGATGCCCGCCACTGGTCCCAGCAGAGACCGCCCAACAAGACTCTTGCCCCCACCAGGACTCCAAACACGCTTAAATCATACGTGGCAATAGTCCAAGCACAAAGGAGAGGCTGTACAATAAACAGCTGTATCAGCTGAACATGACAGTATGGCTCGGTTCCTATTGCTTTCCCAGAGCCCTCCCTCAAAGCCTCACTCCTCACAGGAGAAATAATAAACTTTTACATTTGTCGCCTGTGTAAAATATGGTTTTGTGTTAAATGTTCCCAACTGGCTTCCTGACAAAGGGCTGTGTGGGTGTAAGGAAGGTGACTTGTTCTCTTCAAGGGGTATGTTAGGGTGACACTTTGCCCTACGGATGTTTCAGCCATGAGGGCATCGTTTTCAGGAGGCTGGCAGGCAGACGGTGTGCAAAACTTCATAGTGAACTACAGATCTTAGATAAATGCAGCAAACATGGTCTTTGATCCCATTGAAAGCAATTGAGGTGGGATTATTGTTCTACAACACAATTCTCGCCCTGCTGTTATGAATTCAGACACTTGCCAGTCTCCAGCATTAACATTCGTTTCTGTTAAATTCAGTTAAATTCATAAAAATATTTTGACTCTCTCTTCTTCTAAAATACTGCATTATCTTCAGCACAGTACACAGAACTTGCTTTGGAACAGCTCAAAATCAGAAGTTTCCTTACAAGGACATTTTGAATTTCTTTTTCTTCTTATGTATCAGTTTTGAAATCCTAAAACTCTCATTACAGGGTTCAAGGCTTAAATGTGTATTTTGGTTAAATTGTAACTTTTTACTACAGATGTAAAATAGATGAAAACTGCAGTGTCAAATTTTATGGGGCTCTCAGGTGTCAAGGAAGCATTTTGTACATTAAACTTAAATTTATTTTTTTGTCGTTCCCTCTTAAACCAGGACACAATGTAGAGGCCCATGAGACAACGTTTCACAGAGGCTGTGGGAAAAACTTTTAAACACCCAATCTTTGGTTTATCATACATGTGTCCTCTCCATATACTTGACAGTCAAAAATTGGAAGTCTCCTTGGGTAAGACAGTCTAGAGAGCAGTCACCTGAAAAAGTCTGCAGCTCTGGTTTTCTATAATATTCATTGACGTTATTGATCTCTTCAAGTGAAATGCAAACACCCTATTACTTAATATCATATCCTATAAAGCCTCACAGCCATGAGCAGAAGCAGCAATGTATTATCTTTCTGAACTCCTCTACCAGGATTACCGGTCCTCTAGTAAAGAGACCCTAGACCTCTAAAATTTACATTATTAATTAGCTATAAAAGAACAAAAATAAAGCAAAAATTCGTTAAGTGAAGACTATTTATATAGCTGACTTTGCAAGTATCATCCATGGTTGAGTCTTGAGGTAACATACTTCAAAACCGACAGAAATCAATTTTATAAAAGCAAGAAGTAACAAAGCAATGAATAATCAAGCTATCAAACATAATTACTTCACAAATCAGTATTTCTCTAACAACAGCAGCTGATGTATGCTGTGTCATCTCAGACGCTCATAAAAAGTAACAGGTATTACCTGTTGGTGAAAAATTTTAACAGCGAGTCCTAACTTTGGAAGCTAATAGAAGTACTGATGCATGTACAACAGGTGATCACAAAGGTACTCAGAGCAGTTAAATACGAGTAAGTCTGAAAATTACACCCAGTGACAAGAGTCAGACTAGGCTAAAATACACTTAATATTTCACAATTCAAAGTACAACTTTTCCTTACTACAAAGCACCATACGTCTGCAAAGTAGCCTGCTACACCCATTTTCATCTGTGTTTCAAATAGCTGGGGTCTTTATGACACAGACATGGTCAGACCCTCAGATAACATGGGGTTCTTTTTCGGAACTTTCTGAACTGCACCAGAACTTCTCTGAAGAAAATTTGAAAGGCAAATTTTTTAGTCTGAAGTTAAACATATTTTTTTAATGAAATTGAATGGTTACGTCTTACAGCATTCCAAAAAATTAAAAATAATAAACATCTCAGACTTGCTGCCTCTTTAGCTGGACAGGTTTCCCACAGCTGAATCCTTTGATGATACTCTTTGGACTTTCTATTTTAAGGAATCATCCCTTTCTGCTTCTCTCTTGAGGCAAACTCTTTTGCTCTCCTGCCAATCTTCCCTTTGACCTTTCCGTCCTGCGTACTTGGCCCTACCGTCTCTCTGCCAAAGTCCTCTTGCTCTCTCCTTCCACACTGCTAGATTCCCTTCATTTCCAGCACCAACAATTCCCCCTCAGTTGCCAAACTATTTAATCTTCTAGCCCTTCTTCTGCACTTTTGCCTGAGCATTTCTCCAACTTCTAGAGAAATAGTATTGCCGAGACCGCCCTATGGATTTTTACCAGTAGAACAACCAGTATTGACACAACTGGATGTTTTAAGTGCAGAAACCACATGTAGCAGTAAAAAGCTATGCTATTATGACACTGAAGTTATAGGTAAACATTGATCTTTATTGCACATCGAGAGGAAATTACTTTTCAAACGCTATAGGTAATAATTTCCACTCAATCTCTAATTTCCAAACCAAAATATTATTTTTAAGAATACAAATATACACTGCAGACCAGTGAAGAGAGGCCTGCTTAGTACACACCTCTCTACCAGGAACACCACAAAACCAGCAATATGGTCAGATCAGTTGCTTTGCACGACTTTTCATGTGAACTGCTTGTTGCTTGCTGCAGTACCTGCAAGATATTGCATACCATAACCTTGTGCTCTTCAGCACACTCATTTACATAGCTCTTAAAAACTACAACTCTCCCTAAAGGCTACTTACCAGATCCCTTCAGGCCATGTGTCACACCAAAAAACAGTCCATGCCTAGGAACTAAGGCAGGATGTTCTTTCTGGCCTTAGGCAAAGACTTTATCTATATATGCATATTATTCTCCCTCAACTAGAGCAATATATTTCTACCTGCTCCAGCAAAATTAATATTTAAACGTGATGACATTGTCATTCAAAAGCTTCAGGCTTGTTTGCTGTGATTCTCATAGTCACAGTAGGAAACCACCAGCTTTAAAAGAATTACAAATCTTTTGGAGTAGAGCAAACCAGAGGCAGAATCGGCCTCCAAGCCCACCATCCTTACGTAGAGTCCTCCTCCCATTAAATAACAAATTAGATACTTCATTTCGTTTTGAGTTTTCAAAATCCTCCTGAAGATAGACCAGGTCTGTGGGCTCCATCAGCCAGCATGAACACCCTTGCACTCGAGAATTGGCTTCAAATAGGAACATAACCAAAAATCAAACTCTTAGAGACAGTTTAAGTGGTTCAGGCAACAAAAAGAGGCTCGCTCCTAAAAATATAGCAGTGACTCAAATTCCAGCATTTCTAAAAGCCACTAATAAATCTAGCTTTATTGACCTACAGCAGCTTCACAAAAATAACCCGTAAAGTACACAGCTCCAGAAATTCCTTTTCATAGATTGGAGCAAAAAAAAATTGATATCTCCTTTACAGAATTTTGAAACCAAAAAGTTGAATGATGCATAAATAACTGTACTATACTCAAGTAAACTGATAAACACAGTTGTAAAATTAGACAAAAACCTTAAAATACGCTGCTTGCCTTGTGTAAACTCTCCTCAATATGTGATTTTCTCAGAACGTTTCAGCCTACAAGCCATTCTCAACCTCAGACCTGTAAAGCCTTAAAAGTTTATTATGGTTTTGAGAGTCTCCAAGATCTCCTTATACCAGTTTTCACCTGGAAAAGGTACCCATCCCTAATTACCCATCCCAATCCTCAAGTTCGCATTTTATGCAGAACAGTTTTCAATTCAGGGAATAAAACACCCTCCAGCTGAAGAAAATTCTCACATTACAGTACGTAAAGAAGAATCTACTTCAATTGTGGTCAGTTGTCATGGAGAAAGGAGGAGGGGGAAAAAAGAAGTATATTCCCATGTGAAAATCTTTCTCATTTAGAAAAAAAAGAAAAAGAAAAAAAACGAAAAAAAACCACCACAAACAATACCCTAGCTCCCCTCCTTCCTGCGTTTGACATTTTATGCAAAGTAGGTGAATCTGGAATGAGAGATCATTTAAAAATACTCATTATGCTATTTATGTACATAAATGTGGTTGTGTAAAAGTATAACAGGAACGCGTTCACAATTGGTTTAAGTCATTTTCTCTTGGCAAACCACCATAAAAAACAGGGGCGTCATGGCGCCACCAGAATCCTAAATTGTGGTGGAGAATCATCAGTACACATGGCATTAATCTCTGTCTCCTTGCAGGAGACACCCTTGCCTGCATTACTGGCCTGTCTCTTAAATCTAAAGGCGTTGTAACTTGAGTATAAAACGACACCGTAAATAAGAAATACTCTCCCTCCCCAACAAAAAAAAAATTACCGGCTTTATTAAAAAGACGCATATTTCAGACAGTTTGCTCCCGTTAGAGCTCCTCACTGCTAAAGCGCACTGAAAGCGCAGTACTAATGGGTTAATAATAGATCATGTAATCTTCAGTATTCGTATTGGACACGATTCAGACTACTGAGAGACTTTTTAAATATATACGTATAATTAGTTAACCCATTGGTATTACATTCCTCTAACTTTGGATTGATCACAAGACTGTAGGGATCTCATTATACCATACTAGTTTATTTTCCCTAGTGACCAAGAACACTTAGCTGTCTTTTAATATCTTACTCTTAATCTCTTACTATGTTTTTAAACCTCCTTTTTCCTTTTTCCAAATTTAGGCAGGGTTTTGTTAACAGAGCAATTTAAAATATCACCATTCTCTTTGCAAATTTCTCCGTGACTTGTAAACATTTTCAAAATGTTCTACCAGATGAAATTCATATCTTTTAAAGGAAACTGTGCCTCTATTTTGGTGGAAAAAAATTTAAAGACCGATAGTTTGGGAACACCCACTCAAGATAAAATAAGGATCCTGGAAGATTTCCTGGAGGGTTAATGGAGGCCAGGCCAATGGTAACTGACCTTGAAGTCCCCAGATGAAGCTTCATGTTTGTCCTCAGATTATTTATGTATTTTTTTTAAGGATTCTTCAGTATGCAAAGCTAAGTTTGTCAACCCTGATATGGTGAGAGTCCAAAAAATGTCACTGATAAGTGCCACCTTTATATGCACTTACAAAAAAAAAAAAAAGGAATTCAATATAGAAATATTTTTAGTTGATTTTCTTATATTTTACTTAGTGCAGCATTGCCAAAAACATGCTAACATAATTCAGAGATAGTATAGCAACATAGCATTAGCATATCAAATAATTAGCAGATATAGGTATTTTAAATGAAACTTACCCTCAATGACACATGCTTAATTCAGATTGTGAGCCATAGTGTGCTTTTCCCAACAAGTTATATGACTGTAATACTGCCTTAAAAAGCTACTATTTTAGGTACCTCGGGAAAAAAAAAAAAAAAAGAGGGGAAAAAAAAAAAGTGTTAAAGATCCATACAGAGGGTTTCTGCAAATGAATATGATGTATTCCAGAAACAACATGCATTCACACAGACACTCAATAAGAAAGGGACTGTTTACTCAGTTTATAGCTTGAAAACCACTAGGGACTGTGTTCCAGTATGGGAAATTTTCGTACAGCACATTGTTAATACAAAATAAAAAGCAAGCCTGAGAAGTTAGGATTATACTTTTTTTTGAAAATGCTTGTTTGGATCATTAAAAAAAATATTGCCTTCTAATGTCAAAGTACGAACAAATACTTTTTCAGATGAATAAAATCTGTAATCAGTTAGATAAGAGCAATATGCCTTTTTTTTTTTGGCATTTAATCAAACAATGAAATCACATGCACATTTCCTGACACAAAAGACAAATGATGTAATAATCTGAAAGAGTTTCTCTATCTCCTTGGAACTTTGCATACTTGACTTGTTTTCCATATTTTGTGACTTTAAATGGTGGGAAAATTATATTAAAATGCTTGTAGCAGTTCCTCTAAACTAGCATCCTTTTTGTTTTATTGTATTTAATATAAAAGCAGCAATTATTTGATTTCAAAGTTATGAAAATATGTACCTTATGAGAAAACAAGCAATTTAAGCTTTAATTGGTGTCATTTTTCACAGAACTGGCAAGATTCTTGCATCCCTGGCATGTTGTTTTCTATAAAACTGCAGAGCTGCTTTCAATGAATGTTTTACGAATGTATAAGTTGTTACATGAAGGTATGTGAGTGGATGCCTGGAAATATAAGATTTCTGGGGGGATTTATTCACAAAAGATGCATTTCATTTCATACTGTATATACTGTAATTTTTCCTTAATATTCCTAATGTGCTTTGCTTCTCATTAAGCATTTCTTCCATTCTTGTATGGCAAGAAAGCAGAGGTATGCAAGAGGGGTATTTTGCACAGGAGAAATAGAAATAAAGACATGGGAAACGACATACAGACTGCTTTAAAAAAAATTATTTTATATATATGGATTTTTGTGTAAAACTAAACACCCCAACCAATTGGTTTTTTGGTGGGGTTTGCATTTTTTTTCTTCTCCTTAGTGAAAGGCTCAATTCCTAATTTAACTTTTCTCTTTGACCTTACTTGTTAGGGGAATGATTTTCTTTTTTAATTTAAATGGCACCCACAAGATACAAACTAGAGACCTCTGACACTGGGTTCCTGTAAAGATGTAACACAAGAGATAATCCCAGTTAAAAAGCTTGGCCCATGTGTGCAGCTATCCAGCCCCATACCAATCAGTGAAAGGGGTATATGGCACCAAAGAGCAAGATACTCAAAGTATTGTGATGGCCCAACCTCAGGAAGAAAGCTTGGGCAGATGGAGACATGACCACAAACCAACCTAGGAAGGGGTCTGACTGGTTCACAGGGTGGTAGATGCCTCCAGCATGAGGGCATTGGGTTGGTCCAGGTCTCGGTGCTGTCCCAGTGCAAGAGAAGGAGCAGTGCTGTGACAAGAAGGGTGTGGAAGAACGACTGCAGATCCCATCGACGCTACAGCATCAGGGAACAGCCCCACCTCTCTGTGGGGCAGTCTTTCCCATAGCACAGAGACAACAGCCACCACTCATTGAGTATATATAACAGAAGGACTTTGGTGCTTTGCTTTAGCAAGCAGATACTTAGACATGACATCATCCAAAAGGATTTCCATGAACAAACATTTCACCGTGCACATGGGCCAAGCTGGTGAATTAATTCATTCATATACCCAGGAAATTTTGACTTCCGGAATAAGTAGGTTCCATTAAAGGCCCACCATTGGCCCTGGCTTTGGTGTCTGCCCTGTACAGTCAGCCACACGTGACATGGGTCAGTGTCTCAAGGAGCATTTTTGTCCCCCACCTTCTCAATGTCAGAATACCATCAGCTGGAGCATCACAACCTGCCACATGGAGAACATCAACATGACTCAGCCTCTACCAGGAGGGCACACTGGTGCTGAGCACTTAAGGGTTCACAGCCACATAGTCCGTAATTTCTCAGTTCTAAGTTTTACAAGGTAGGCACCAACACCTTTAGCTCATAAACATTTCTACTCAACCACGTGTTTACTAGAACCAGTAGTGGGTACCTGTGAAATACCCAAACACAGTGACAGGTTCTACAGCCTCTCCTCTCCCCATCTACCTTCTCATACATTCCCCTCTTACATCAGAACATGTACTACAGTGACTTTCTATCTGCCTGTGACCATTCCTTCTTTACACTTCAACGTTTTAATTAAAAAGCAATAAAACACTTTAATTTGAGGTTTGTACATAAAAATACAAGTAAAAATGGCCTGAACATTGGGCAAATGCTATTGAAATCTGAGCTGAAAGGCAGTTAGAGTAACTTTAACCACCTGAGAAATGCAATAATCACCCTGAAATGCACAGCCTGGAGTGTTTTATTGCCATTATAAACTGCAATTTATACATTAAAATAAGGAAAACAGTCAGACCCATCCATTTATGGGCTATAATAAATATGGTTATGACATCACTGACAACCAGTCACAAACTTCCAAACACATCCAGAGCTCTAAAGCAATTTCACGATTACCTTTTAAATCTGTTTTCTATCAGCACATGTGTATTTCTTGGGTGTGCCTGTAGCCACAGGCCTGACTCAGCAGCCATGTCTGCATGCATCCTGCATTCTACAGGCTCTTGGCTTTTCTTTGTCTTTCATATTTTTT
>NW_009727635.1:32118-45956 GCF_000703405.1 Apaloderma vittatum | reverse complement strand
TGCTACACTTACCCTCCTCTATCCTCCCCATAATACACACACAAAAAAAACCCCACCAAAAAACAATGAAACAAAAACGTCTGACTGGTAAGGCAACATCCTCAATTTTTTTTTTTGTTACTTTCAAAACATCCCCTATTGCTATTACTAGGAAAACCTCCAAAATGACCATCACAGCCCTCATGAAGTCCACATCTTCGAGGGACAAGCATTTCTCAACTATTTTGACTAAGCGGTTGTACCCCAAAGAGTTACCCATTGCACACAACCTTGAACACAGCTGCTCAATCTCTTTGGCTGCATTTCTCCTGCAAACACAGCCCCAACTTTTGTTCTTTGCACTCTTGCAAGTTTCTTGAGGGAGGAGAGTTTCTAAAAAGGATAAATCGTACCTCAGGGAACAGCTCTTCTCTAAGAACAAGCTAACAGGATAAGCCTATAATAGAAATATAAATCAAACACAAAACTATTTTTTTTTTTTTGAGACTGTTACACTGCTGGTTCTGAGAGAAAAACAATCTCCTTCTCTGCTGCTCAGCCCCTTTTTGTGATGAAACCCGTCCTGGTCCCTCTGCCTTCCAGCTGCCAACGCATTTGTCGCATGCGCAGAGGCTTCATCGGCATCAAAAGATCTTTGACTTCATCCTCAGATTCCAATAAACTGGAGCTACGCTGGAGAAGAGGAGCCATGGTAGCAGTTGCATGGGCCTGATCCAGCAGCGGCTGCCAAACACAAGGGCCCCCTGCGTGGAGGACAACAGCTGAAGACATTCAGATTAGAGACAGCTCACTGTGCTAAAGCCGAGAGGAGCTGAGAGTCACAGGATGAGGATCGGCCATCAATTTGGTGCCATGCTGTGTGCAAGACAGGCTGGAGCAATGCGCCAGGCTGACCTGCCTGATTCACCACCAGAAGCAAAGGCTAAACACGAAGTGAGGGAAGGAAGGAGCACACGTTGTTCTGGAGAAGACACAGCCTTTGATATGCCTCGTTAAACACAAAGTCCTGTGAGATTTGATGATACTGACCCTGCTATTTTACGCTTTATCTGCTCCACTCTAAGCATCTCATTCCCCTTCTGTTCCTATCTTCATAACCCAGTAGTGACTGCTTTTCGTTACCCCTTAAATCATCCCAACTTCCTGCAGAACCTACTCCCGATTTTCAGTCTGCCCCCAAGGATGTTGTCTCATCAGGAGACTGGTCTTCAAATCCTCCACCTCCCCTTGCCAAGCATCAATCTTGGCCCTTGATGGAAATTTCTGGCACCAGCACCAGAACCAGCACCAGTACCAGCAAATAATCACCGGTCAAGCAGGCAGACTTAAAACATTGCAACTATCTTGGTGTCAGCAAAGCTAGGATAGCAGATTTAAATTAGATATTTGGAAAAAAATTCTTCACTATGAGGGTAGTGAAACACTGGAATGAGTTGCCCAGAGAAGTTGTGGATGCTCCATCCCTGGAAGTGTTCAAGGCCAGGCTGGATGGAGCTTTGAGCAACCTGGGCTAGTGGGAGGTGTCCCTGGTGAGGGAGTTGGAACGAAATGATGTCTTCTGACACAAATCATTCTATGATCTCATGGGTAGTATGTGATAGGAGAACAGTGGTCAGATACCTTTTACAGGCCTTTACTGAAGTTTCTTCTGAAGGCACGATATGGCTCTTTACACAAAGAAGGATCTTACTAGTCAGCAAGACTCAAGATATTTGTCTTTACTTTGAGGAAGTGAAAACTTAAGAACAGAGATAATTTTTTTTGTCAGGGTTATAGAAACCATAGAAACAATAGAAAAAAAGATAGAAACCATAGAATACAATGACAACTATGACAAACAATTTTTACCCGGCTTATTCTATACTACACCTATGGAATGCTTGTTAGTACCTGAAATGCAAGAACCAAGAATTTCACTTTGGATTTCAGACTTAGAAGAAAAGCACAGAGCTCTTAAACTTGACTCAGTATTTTTAAGTAGGCTAACAGAGAGGGAAGTCTAGATCTAACATTCTTCATGATTATACTATATCACATTATTCTTATCACAATAACTACAAAGGAGATAAAAGCAAGTAAAATACACAAAGTCAGACTTCAGATGAAGTCACTTACTTACATAAGAAGTCTCTTGATTCAACTACTATTACCTCTTCCATTCAGCCAGGTTCATCCAAATATCTCAACAAAAGCTAATATGACTTTTTAATCTGTTACACACCTGCCCACTGATAACAGGACATGGTCTTGAGCATCACTAGCAGATGTACATTTCATTCCCCTAATGCTTTGCCATCAGTTGAGGAAGACACCAGCCATTTCTTCACCTGTGTTGGGAAGCTCATGTTAGCAACAAAAACATGAGAGGAAAAGGATAAAATTTCTCCTTCTTTCAGTTGCAATACTCACTGTAGCACATAGAGGTGCACGCTTCTTCTCCAGTACCATCCTACACTGCATCAGGTCAGCACTATCCCATGAAAGGCCAAGGAAACCTTCAGAGTTTGGCAGCAAGTGTTGTGGCAGGCTTCAAATTTTGTGAGGAAAATTACTTTCTTGACCACTGAGATCCGGGGAAGGTCCATCAAGAGGCTCACAATGAAACCATGGTCAGCACAGGAAAATTGCTAGAAGACGTCAGCCTCTTCAAACCTCTTCATGGCACTGGCTTCCACCAGTTGGGTAAAAGTAGGGCAGGCACTCAGGAAGATTTTTCTTTCATTTCAGAAGTGTGTTAATATTTGAAAGGGTTCCTTCTGACTCACTTCTATGGATATGTTTGACATGCTGCTGTCGGCGGAAAGGAAAGAGAATCAGGTAGTGTAATCAGCATTGGTGGTTAGTCAAAATGTTGCTGAGAAGAAGAGAACATGGAGAAAATTTCTCACTTAAAGTTTTCTCCATCCTCCACTGTGTACCAAAACAGGAATGGAATGCATTTCTATAATGTAAGCAAGTTAATATCTCTCCTTGTGTTCATAAATGAGCAAGGGCAGATGGGGGACCAGGCATGGGAAGTGCTGCTGTTAATCCATGTAACACACGCAGAAAAAGAAAATTTCTAACACAAATTTAAAATTTTGAGAGTCATTATAAGAACAGGTGTGTGCATGTCTACCAAGACTGTATGTTCTTCCAGAAAAATAAATTTGGTTTTATAAACTAGAATGTCATGTAACTTTATGGACTTTACAGCATTAGCATGTACAAATTTTTCACTCATGCAGAATAGTTTTCTCACTTTCGTCAGAAAATGACTTCTTAGTTGGAAAAAAACAAACCTCAGTGCTCCTTATTAACATTTTTAATAATTCAAAATGTTTATCAGCTTAATGTATCCTAGATATCTAATTATTCACAGACTTTCACTTACACGTTGCTAATGGGACAAACATCGTCTTGCCTCATTTGTTTTTATTTCAGAAAAGTATTAGGTTACAACAAATGCAGCGTGTGATCTAAAATTCAGAATATTTGACCATTTCACGATAGACAACTGATAAGCAGAGATTATTCTCAAAGTAGAGACACTGTTCCTCTCAATATTTGATATGTCTTTTTGCTATCTGAACCGAATGTTCCATCACTGTAGTGGCTCTTGTTCTTTGATTAGATGATCTAAGCTATAGAGGCAGGTGGCTACTCTGATTAGTTTGCTTTGGCTTTGCTTTTCTCTGAGGGAAAGTGGAAATACTTCATGCGAATGTTGCGTGGAAGGTTGTCATGCAAACTACAGGCTATGAGAAGGGTGGAAAACAGGCCAACAGAACGATAAGGAATTGAAACCTTTTCTTACATACGGGAGCACGCACTGCATATAGCTTAGTACTTGGAGCAACAGGTTAAAGCAATTGCCTTTTTCTTAATAACTGGGGCAATAAAACAGCAAAAGCAAAATATATTTTAATCCAAATTCAAGCTTCTCTTTTTTGACATCTCTAGTGAAAACGAGTCTGTGCAAGTGTAAACCTTAGTCCTGCAAAGACACATTTATATGCTTAGCTCTACTCTAGTTGAGCTGTACCATTTTCATCAATAGGGTTCATCATGGGACTACTTAGAGACATTAACACTAATTAAACAGAAGCATAAAACTCTTTGCAGGATTGAGACCTAGACTTCCACTAAAAATTATTTTCATTTCATAATTAAAGTAAATTTTTGCTACTGGCATGGTATCTGATCTCCACTTAAAAGTATGGAGATAAAACTTCATTAGTACAAGTGGATTTCAGGAAGCCCATAAGAACAGTGAAAACATCTGCATTTAAATTTCTAGGTGAAATTTGGATTTTGAGTTGTTCTCAGTCTTACTTCTTCACCATTCCTCATTGTTACTATAACTCCACTACTAGACCTATACATAGCCTGACTATCATTTATATCAATTTTTATGCCTTACGGTCTGAAAACAAACTCTGCGAAATTATTATATTCATTTGTGTGTGGACCAGCTTCCTTTCATACCATTTTTTTTATTTTTAGCATATTGTGTTTCCTCAGTTCTTACTTGTTTCCCCAAGACCCTGCCCAAAATCTGATGTTTTACTCCCTGTTGAGTCCTGGTGAGTTGGATCATATTTTTTCGCTTCAGTCAAATGGGCTCACTGCCATCTTTACAGCATCTAATAAAGACTAAAGCCTACTAAAGCCTATCAACCACCAAAATATTGAATGTCCCAGTCATTGTAAAGTCTCTTTTCCCAACCAACAGTTACCTTGAGCACTGCAGCCCCTTAATAATTAACAACTCTATGGAGGCAGACAGGGGAAATGGCCCTAAGTTGCGCCAGGGAGGGTTCAGGTTGGTTATTGGGAAGAATTTCTTTGCTGAGAGGGTTGTCAGCCATCGGAACAGGCTGCCCAGGGAAGGGGTGGAGTCACCATCCCTGGAGGTGCTTAAGAGATGGGTAGATGTTACGTTGAGGGTCATGGTTTAGTGGTGTTGATATGACTAGGAAAATGTTGGACTTGATGATCTTAAAGGGCTCTTCCAGCCAAAAATGTTCTATTATTCTATGAATATTAATATTTATTCATGCAAAGTTGGGGTCTGCTGTCCATCACACATTTTGTCATGGATAGCCCCAGAGTTTGTACAGCAAGGTTACCAGTCTTAGGTTGTGGCCTGAAGCTGCTGAAAAGCCAAGCAGAGGGGGAAAATAAAAAAAAAAAGAGATAAAAGGAATCTATGTTACAGGAACACCATGATATTCCTATGGAGTCTCCCTTAAAGAAAAGAAATGCTATATGAAGACGTTAATGAGTGTAGGCATTGTGCCTTTTCTGAGGTCAAAATCACGTTGCTCCCAAGTTTGAAAAGTGAATACTGGACTCATGATCAGTCTCTTTTGTGGTTTAAAACCCAAGAATCACTTAGCCAGCTATTTCCCCAGCACTGTCAACCACAGCAGAGAAACACATCTTCGACTGAGGCTATTATACTACTAACAACATTAATGTGGGTTTGTTTTTTTTTTCTTAGGGAGTGGGGGGAGTCATTATGCCCTTACTGAAAACATATTGCAGGGTTCATAGCAAAAGCTCTTCTGAGATTATTACATTTCAGATCATTAGTGTAAACAACTTATTTTTAATTTTTATTTTTCTTCCTCTGAATATACACACTTTAAACCTCTCATGGGCCTTTCCCAAGTACTTTTTTTAAAATTATATCAGCAAGCCAAGGCCAAAAACTTAATACATCTACTCAGACCCAAGAGAGAATTATTATTATTGTTTATATTGATGAAATGGCTAGGAAATCTAACCATAGCTGTGATGACAGGTGTCACCATGAGCTTAAGATAAGGAGGAAGACTGGGGAGCCCAAAGGAGAAGGACAGCCCTGAGGACGGACAATCTGGGTTGGAGCTTTGGTGCCATCGCAATTCCACCACAGGAATGGCCGGGAGCTGAACACAGGCTATTTTTACAACCTTATTTGAGTGCTATTTGTACTACTAGAGTCCTATTTTGAGTATTTTTATTTCTTTTTTGAGGTTTTGGAGTATACTTTTTTTTTGACTCTACTGTACATGTAATATCAGGAAATAAAATGTTAACAAAAATAGCCTTTCAAAAGAGGATTGTTTTTTAGCTTCCTTTCTGAAGATGGATTAAGACAATCACAGGACTGCCCCTTCTACAACATACCTCAGTACCTCTGCAGCACTGCCAGCCTGAGGCTCTGAAGCCTTGAGGCAGCCCTCAAATGATGAGATTTACTCAAAAATACTTTTTTTTTTTTAATCAGAAGTAATTGAGAGAGAGGGAATGTTTGCTTGTTCTTCGTTATGAATGTGGTTCATATATTTCTTTAAATCTCCCCACATGGAGAATCCACCAGGAGAAATAAATTTTTATATTTCAAAAATGAGGAGAGCTGCAAAATTCATGCTGCTGGGATTTGAAGGAAAAGAGGAGCATTGCTGTATTTACTGAAACTGACAACTAGGAATGCCTGTAAAGAAAGTCCAACAGAATCTTTTGACCTAGGAACAGAAGAAGGGATAGAGACTGCCCATCACGTTTGCATCTTAATTTTCTGAGGCATAATCACAAGGTAATTGTTTTGTAGTAATAAATAGAAAGGGAAATGAGTGTTTTGCTATACTCTGTGCTTAGTATACCTGGCTCAATGAAGGTCCACTCATCGATTTCACAACCCCACTATAACATCTAACTATGATGCCTGAGAGCATTTCCAAAAAGGAAATTGTTCTCTGAAATATGTATGTGGCAGCAAAAGGCTCCAAACAGCATTCTTACAGTGACACATAGTAACACATTTCAAGCCAACTAAACTTACGGAGCCCTCCTCTATGCTGACAGCATGCTTCAAATAATTTAATAAAAGCCCAGAAAGTAAGCAGCAGGCATAGTTGATTTATTGAAATTTTACCCTTTAAAACCCGAGTTAATTGCTACATTTCATGTCATTGATAGTCCATGTGTGGTGCACATATTAATAGGAAAAATTATCAATATTAAGTCACAAAAGGTGTAAAAATAAATATAGAATCCTAGAATGGCAGGGGATGGAAAGAACCTTAAAGAACCTCTAGACAACCACCACCCCCACAGGCAGGGCCACCTACCACGAGACCAGGTTGCTCACAGCCCCACACAACGTGGCCTTCGCCACTTCCAAGGGAGCATCCACAACTTCTCCAGACAACCTGTTCCAGTGTCTCACCACCCTCACAGTGAAGAACTTCTTCCTAATATCTATTATAAAATATATTATAATTGACAAAATAAAAGTAAATATGAAGCCTTTCTGCTAGTTCTAATTTCTATTTTTTTTTCTAAATGACAAAGTGCCCAAATCTTTCTTAAAGATGTCAAGAAAATCATTCAGAACTCTCTGCTCTGCTCGTGGCAAGCACAGCACTTGCTTGAGCAATTGGTAAGCCAACACACACACACAGAGAAATGTCAACCTGTACATCCTTGCAGATGTCTGCCTTCACCCTAAGCTGAACATGTTGTGGACCATCCCTGTCATACACAGCTCCTTCCTGCATCCCCAGTTGCTCAGGTCTCACAGTACATGTGCTCTGGTGGCAACATAAGACACCACAGGGTAGGAACTTCAGTCTCTGCTTTTGGTAATGTCCAGGAGCCCTGCCCTTGGTCTGAACACAGCAATCGAGATGCCTTCAGGTAATGAAGAGAAGTTATTTTTAAATCTATTTATATGCTTATAAAATAAACATCAAATGATGACAAAGTTGAGGATTTGCTAAGTAAAGCTTCTGAGTAACGGCCACATTTTCACCAAGCACCCAGGTGTTGGCTGGAGACTTGTCATTAAGTTAGAACTGAAGCTGAACTTTGTCAATTCACATAAGAGTTGGTCACTTTTCATTGCTTAGGGTTGTTTCAACAAAAGCAAGACCAAATAAGAAACAGAAGATATGTACATACCATACACTGATAAAGTTTTCCAAAATTTTAGGGAAGTTTTCCCACCTATGAGTCTCAAGAATTTCTGAGCTCATCAGCAGTGTATCCAGAGTTAAAGAAAATACTAAATATAGTAAAATAAAATACTACATATGGTATCTGCTCTTGTTAGAGGATGCACAACATTTTGTCACATATTAGCTTCAAAATAAAATATCCTTTTTAAATTAAACAAACATATTTTCTGGTTTTTACATTAAGATAACCATTCCTTGGTCATGACATAAACATGATGACTGTCAAAAAGAAGATGAGAACAACAATAATATATTTGTAAGTGAAGTTATTTTGGGAAGAAAATTTTTACTTAAGGAAGGAGAAGAAGTTCAACTGAAGTAAAAAGTTCATAATCGTCGACACAGGGACACTTTGCATAGATGTTTCCTTTCACAGGTCACCACATTCATTGAATTAGGAGACTGAAAACAGCAAATGACAAAACCTACTGGAAGTAGTAGCCTATGAAGCTACAGCCAGATGAGGCAAAAAGTGGATTGCATTATGCTGAGC
The DNA here is from genome assembly GCF_000703405.1 of Apaloderma vittatum. Classification (NCBI taxonomy): domain Eukaryota; kingdom Metazoa; phylum Chordata; class Aves; order Trogoniformes; family Trogonidae; genus Apaloderma; species Apaloderma vittatum. The sequence goes on along the minus strand of NW_009727635.1, from coordinate 37,475 downwards.
CTACTCCTACCTATCCTGTAATTCAAGATCCAGTTTGCATATGTGCAGCTACCTGTGATAAAGCATAAGGTTTACTAAATATTTCAACTGTTAGAAAATTATTTTGTTTGTGGAATTTCTACAAAAAAAATTACCAAAAAAAATTGTAAACCCCCACAAAACTAAAGAATGCTTGTTAGTTCAAAGTTTTTGTTTTCTGGGGGTCTAGTCTTCTTCTGTGTGGCTTTAACACTAGTATAGTGTAATGCATCAATACATTATAGCAAAATTTCTCTGCTTTAAATATCGCTCTCATTCATACTGTGATTCAATTTAAAGAATCATTCAAAGATAAATCTAAATAAATAACAAGCTAGCTTTCAGGCAAACAAATGAATTTGCATTGTTTTATATTCATCATAAATATTTCACTTAATTACTGAGGTACTATGTTCAGAAATACAAAACAACATTATAAATTTATCAGCACTGTCCCTGCTGATTTTACAAAAGTTCTGTGGAATGTAAAAGCCAAAAGTAGAAACAGGCTCAAGAGCATAACCAAAAGAGCAGAAGCTGCATTCAAACGCTAAACTGGATTGACACACTCTGGTTCACTCTGGATATTCACCCCAACTAAAGCTTCCTGTCTTGAATCAGGTGTTATCCTATTTATTCTCCAAACTCAAGGTCAGCTAAACCCTTTTCCTTCTGTTGACTTTCAAAACCTAAACATCTGAATGAGGCTAGTTCAAGTATTCTCTCGAAAATTATCACAGGAGCTATTTCCCCCCACCCCATTGTAAAATTGTGGAAACGTAAAAGGATGTAACAGCGTTTTGCAAAGGTTTAGTGAGGTCAGCTATGTGGAGAAAAAATAAAAAGTGCTACTAAAGCATAAAAGCTACAGCACGTAGCATTTATCATCAAAATTATTTAAGTTCTTTTAATGGCTCTAAAGGCTATGAAAAATATTTTTAAAATGTAAATATGTGGGTCTTTTATAAGAAGTTATCCTCCTTTGTAAACCACAGAATCACTGGTGATTTATAATTTTCAGAAAATCTTAATCCCACAGGAAACATAAGAGTTCCTCTTTATTTTTAACCTAATGCTGGATCTAACATGGAATGCAGTTTTTCTTATTAGCAAAAACTCTATTATTTTTATTTGCTCATGATAAATGGAGATAAAATCTGAAACAGTAAGAGAACGAAACCATTTTAAAAACAGCTTTTTTTTTTTCTTTTACCTTTGAGACAACTTCAGATGTAAATAAAATTGTGGATATCACATTTCCCTAGGGGTTAAGTACTCGTACTGTTCAAATGTCATTAATTACCCTTAATGCTTTTATGAACTATTTGGAGATTATCATTATTAAACTGTTAGAGTATTTCTTAATTCCTCACCAGAAAGCCACAGAGTAACTCGCTAAGCCTATCCTCCCCCTCTTTTGTTGAAAAAACAATAGCCTAGAGGAACTGGGTCTGAAAAGAAAAAGTCAAGAAGCAACAATAAAAAAATATTTTGTTCGGCTAAATGAGCAGCGAAGAGAAGAGTTTGGGGTTTTGCACCATGTGCTATTTCGTAAGCAGAGTATCTGGGTCTGCTGCAGCCCGATTCAAGCGGCCACACTTCTCCCACTAACCAGGGAAGCAGCAGAAATCCCTCTAAATGAGAGTTTCTTATCTGGATTTTTCCTTCTCTACATGCACCCCGAAGCCGTGGGGGGCAAGGGACAGAGATGGTGCTGTTGTGAATAGTAACTGAATTTTAAGGCAGCCTCCATCGAATTTTTTTAAAAAGACACTCCCCCACTAAGAAAATACAACTTAAATGTTGCGCACTCCAAGCCTGACACCTTACAAAGTTTAATATTAGCATCCTAAAGGCTGTTTTACTACTGCAAAAGGACATTCACTAGAACAGAATATGGATACTATATATACTGGATTTGGTAGCAATACGTTTCACACTTAAAAATTCAAAATTCGTGCATTCTTGTCGTGCCCTCATCCTCCCTGTATTCGCAAAATATTAACCCAGTGAGGATTTTAGCACAGTTGTTATTTAAACTGTGTCACTTGGCTCTTCCTCTGAATAACCGTTGGGCTGGGAGGATGGGTTTGCTCCACCACAAGGGCCACGTGTTCCTACTACAATTCACATACTCATCTCCTCTTCCAAAATAAATCACACTGCCTGGATTCGTATTTTGAAATCTGTGTTTTACTTTGTTATTATTATTCAACTTGCATTTGCCGTTCAAGCACACATCAGCACTTTTACATTTGTGTGTTTAGAAACTAACAGAATAACTTTGGCTATAGGTAAATTTGTTCTCCGACAGAAAAAAAGAACTGAAACTTTGTAATGACTATGTGGAAAGAAGAGAGCAGACAAATCTAAAGTATTCATTCACTTCTGGGTGCATCTGGGTACAAACTACTTGTCAGCTTGAAGGCATCCATTAGAACACACGTGTTCTTACCTTTTGCTTACGTGTTAGATTAGCTGCTTTGGGGCTTTCCAAGTGGCTTTTTTTTTTTAAGCAAAGGACTAAGATGATTTCTTGAATGAGACAAATAGAAGATCTCAGGTAGTTCTGTTTTGGTGGTCTGCGCTTCTAGCTGTCCCTGCCTCTGCCCTGGAGGAGTTCCCCAATCCATGCCTTGGAGCACAGGGTCAAATTTGAGATTTTTAGTAGGACAGCAGAGCTGAAAAGCCAAGCTGCCAGCCACAGGCTTTGGGAGTTAGCCCTAAATCTGCCAGAAGGGTTATGCTCCAGGAGCATCTCTGCTAACGAGGATGGAGGAGGACATCAGAAAAGAACTTGCTGAAAGGCTCTGTGGAGTTTAGAGGTGGGGAAAGAGCCTGACAAGGAGAAACAACAGGGAGATGGCATGGTCTGGGAAGGGAGATGGAAACAAGTCTTTCTGTATCCCTTTTCCAGACTAGATCTACATGTTGCAGAGGCCACAGCTCCCTAGCAGAGCTGTGCTGAAAGGTAACTCAGTGCTCGGGATCTGTTACGAGTTATTTCAGTGAGGAATGTCTGGCTTTTTATGGTTCTTTTAATTGGTGACAGTATTCACTGCTTAATACACTCAATCTGGCACCAAGGTTCTCCCATGTCCTGCTGCATCCTGAATGCTCGTCCTGACTCACAGCTGCTTTCTTGTCCTCATCAGAAGCTTCTGCCTCATTACTGTCCTTGCTCCAGCATTATCACGTCTGGTCTGTGTAACCAGGGTGGCTGCTGGCATACTTCAAGAGATTAATAGTGAGGCTGCCTGTCCAGAGAGCACGGAAAATTGGTAAGTGCAACAAGCTTTAAAGAAAAACTGAATTCAAATCCTCTTATTATTTTGTTCAGACCAGTTACTAACAGTTCAGCCTCTTCTTTTGTACATAAAATAGATTTTGTATCAGTGAGAAAGCATGGCTGCCAGACATCTAGGTCTGACAAGAGAGACTTTGCTATATACCTTGGCACAACATTTCTTCTAAGCATCACTGAGAATTTTACTACCAATAACAATCCTTAATTTACAGTACTTCTAGGAGAAGGCAATTGTCATTACATTTTTACAAGTAAGACAAGGTGACTTAAGTGTCTTGCCAAAGGACAAACAGAATAAGAGTGGTGATAAAGTCAACATCTCTTGCTCAGTGACGTAAGCACAACTCTTCCAGTCTGTTGGGCAATTAAAGTCTCTGTAGGCTTCAGATCCAGGACTGGCTCACTTCATTGTGCACGGGGCATATAAAAAAAAGCCTACATGATTCATCTTCTTCCTCTCCCATTTTCCTGGAGAGTCAGGAGTTAAGATCATTGACACTCATCGGAGGACTTGTTTTGCCCCCTCCATGCTGCAGATGGAAGAACAACTGTGGGCTAGCTATGATGAGCAATCTCTTTCATTTAAACTTAGACAAAGGGAAGGTCAGCTCAGCAGCTACCTCTTTCCAACCTCCTTTACAAGCCATCCCTCACAGCAACCTCCTCCTCCTTGAGTTGCTCCCACACTAGGCCACCTCCTCAGTCCACTTCCCATTCCTTTCCTACAAGCAGCAGTTATTCAGCAATCCTAGCACACAGCATAGTTAAATGATTAAAAGGCTAAAAACACAAAAAAGACATGTCAAGACAAAAGCCACTACCTGGGGGAGGGGATAACATGCTGCCAATCATCCTGCCAGTGATATCATGGACCAGCAGCAGCTACAAAAGCAGTGGGATGTCGAAGCTGGGAACCACCATCTATCCCAGCTTGTATTCTTCAAGATACCATGGTTCACAGCCCTCGTTCCCTGTTTTATGCTGCTCAACATCAGCCCACGTGTTATGCTTTGGTAGGCTGCTAACCCCCAGTGTAAGTTGTGGAGAAAGGACCTTTCCTTTCATCTCTGCAGGCAGTTTTTTTGCAAAAAGGCCAGGAAATAATCACAGGACAGTAGTGACTCACTGTTTCTGTCAGTGGAAAGAATCCCTGCTGCCCAGTGCTCCCCTTCTCCCACCTGGCATCGCCACCAAAACCACCACACCGACGAACAAGGAGGTTATGCAAGGCTGCGAGGTCGGAATATTAACATACAAAAGTCAGGAATGGTGGGAAAGACTGCCAGCTAGGCTGCATCAGCTTCCCTGGTCTGCTAGGAAAAATAGGTCAAGGTTTTCCAAGGTGACTGTCAATTTTGAATGTCCAGCTTCACATGGGTTTTGAAAAAAAAAAAAAAATTTGGAAAAACCACTAAATCTCTATCATTGGGGAAAAAAAAGATAAAACCCACAAGGCAGCCAGACAGCTGTATCTTTCAAGGTCTTTGCAGCTGAGCACCCCAGAAAAAAAACACATTACCTTGAGCAATAAGCCCCTGAAAAAAGCAAAACAAAACAAAACCCTCAACACTGCAAAAAACAACGGAGGAAACCCCATGGGTAAATAACTAGTGGGAGCTCACAAGAGCAGGGCTCTCAGGATGCATGTGTGTTTCTACCGCGGGAGAGAGAACAATTGAATTACGAGGAGCTCTTAAGCAAGTAAAGTAAACATCTTTTGGCAATTTAGTGCTGCACTTTGAAGCCTGGCTATGTCATACAAATGGTGAAATAGCACGGACACCCTTCTGCTGGCTAGTTTGTTTAATATGGTGAGTCGGGAGTTTTTTTGGAGCGCAGCGCTTTTTTTATGATCTCACGAGCTGGAGGAGGGAAAGTGTGGAAGGAACAGGAGAAGGGACATTTAAGCAAAGCTATAGCTGCCCGGAGCTATATCGATGTGAGCAGGAAAGGTCTGTGGTGCGACCCCTCCAGCATCCGTGGGGCTGCCGCCGCAGGAACAAACCCCGAGCATCCCCCGCCCCAGGGAAAG
>NW_009727635.1:17300-32087 GCF_000703405.1 Apaloderma vittatum | reverse complement strand
AAAGAGTGGGGAGGGAGGGGGAAGAGAGAGAGAGAGGGATGGGACAAGGGGACAAGGAGAATCACACGAGCGGGGTTAATTGCTATAAATATCAAGAATCAAATCAATATGTCAAGATGTGTGTTCCACTTTTCACATGTATGCGACGCGTATATGAGAAACGGGAGAGAGAGGGAGGAAGAGCTCGAAAGAAAAAGGAGAGACTACTAAAGAAATAAGCCCCCCTGTACAGACAGCCTGACGCCAGATGGCTTCTTCTAATAAATATTCAACCTTAACTCAGTTCCCATGTAACTTTGTTGTAAAGCTGCCAGCACACCCACACAGATCTGGGCCAGCAAAATGATTACAGTAGTACAAACAAAATAGTGCAATAGAGGAAACAGGCAGACAGGGTCCTGTATACAGAAAGACAGAGCTGTAAAGATGTGAGTTGATGAACCTTTAGGTTTAATACTGAAAAAAACCTTAAAATAATGACTTGGGCAGGGGGGAGAAAAAAACGTGAGGGAGGAGGAAAAGAAGAAAAAGAAAAAAGAGGACTTATTTTTTCCTTGCTGGTGCTTTTATTGTTGGGAATACAGAGAACATCATTCTATTCAGACAGCAAATGAGGCACCATAAATCAGTTGCTATTCTGCATATTTTCTGTATTCAGTGGAATTCAGATACCTTCCCTGGAATCATAGCCCGGCTTAAATTTCCGCTGTCTGCTGTCCTCGTACAAGACAAAAGTTAAAAAGGAACATTTCGTGCATGGCATTTGCTGTATTAATTTAAAGAGGATATTTGGTATATTTTGCTTAAGAAAATACTGGCTCAGTGTTCAAGAACATGCATTTCAGTTGTGTGAGTGTTTTTGCCCCGAGCTCTTTAATTTCAAAATTGGATTATGAGATCTGAATATCAGAATACACCATGTTGGCAACCCCAAAACTATTTAAATAGGACCCTGACCGAATCAGGATCTAGTGTTAAGATTAGGAAGGGAGAAAAGAGATTAGAAAAGGACATGCTTTGCAGACAGGCATCTATTGATAACATGAAGTAAGAAAAAATATCCATATCAGAAAATAATTTTTAAAAATGCTAAGGATTCATACTCCTGATTTCTTGGATCTCTTTCATGCACAACGTCTCAATTTTAGAGGCAAGAAAAATGCAGGTAGCCAATTCAAAACTTCTGCCTGTGGTAAAAGTGGTGATTTAACAACAGCTTTTGGGCCAAGGTAGCCAAAATTATGCATTTACTTCAAAAGAATAACAGCACAAGGCAAAGCTCTTCTTTCTCAAGAATGCAGCCTTTTGGTCTAACAAGTCAACTCATGGCACTCCAGGAAGAACATTACTGTGGATGATACAGAAGTGTATAAATAGAATTAATAAGACAGAATTGAAAAAATAAAAAAAAATGCGGGGGGGAGGGAGGGAGGTTGAATGTCAGAAAATATTTCCTGGTTGTGAGAGTTTCCCTCTGCAAAGCAGATCGACAAGGAGACGTAGCAGGCTGTGGAGTCAGGCTTTCACCACTTCCCTCGGGAGATTGTCACTGTGGAGGTTTTAAAAAAAAAGCTGAACTCAGTACTAGTAAATATGCTGCAGGGAACAACCTTGTGCTGGGCAAGATATGGACAAGATCAATTAACGGATCTCTCCTATGTCTACTTTCTATTATTTTTGACTGTTGGGAAGAAAACTTTGCTACAGTAAAACCTAAACCTCCCCTCACTCCTCCTCGCCTTGTCTTTTAAAGGGAGAACAGAGTATATCACATTGCAAGCTCATGTCTGAAGCTCTCTTCATTACAACTGCTATATCTCTCCCACCAGTTTTGCTGTTTGCCCTCTATCCCCACTATTATTGAGAAGCGCTGGAAAGAGTTTCCTGGAAAGAAAAAAAAACAAAAAAGAAAAGAAAAAAAAGAAAGAAAGGAAATCTGAATTTCTTTTTTCTGATCTTTCCAGGCCCTTTTATAATCTTCATCTATTCTGAGCAGTGTTTGACACTTCCCTCCCATCCACCCCCATTAGAAATCAGCTGTAGCTTGCCTCCTCCTGCTCCTTCTTCTCCTTCGCCTTAAGGTACACATTATGATTCTATTCTTATCCGGTGCGTGATAGCATCAAACAAGGGAAGCCAACAGATGACTGGCGGGCAGGCATCTCGGTGAGCTCCACACCTGAAGAAATGCACACCTTTTGTTTAGGGCGATGCGGGATGAAAGCCAGGCGATGGAGCCGGGCACGGATCTGTCAGCCCTTGGGAAAACAACCACGGCTGAAGCCACTAACGATGTGCCTCCTCAGCGCCGCATACCATGGGCACATCAAACACATCCTTCATTGACTATGCTGGCTTGAAGTTCAAGATATCTATCCTTACCATAATAAACCGGGTGTATGACGCTGAAAAATCCCCGTATAAAGCTTAGAGGTTCAGGGTCGCTGCTTAGACTCCGCCGGCGCTAAGCTTCATTCTGCAGACAACATTGGATCAAAATTAGGGCTAACTTCAAAGACAATTTAAATCCTGCCCCGGTTCTTTTTGTCGAGAGATATGTCATGTATTGAAAGGAATAAAACAAAAATGCATGGACTTCTTCCTTGTAGGGAGGCACAGAGATGAGCCCATGGCTAAGAGGAGCATTCCTCTGCAGGCTTGGGTGCCACAGGATGACCACACAGTTGTACAGCCCAGCTGAATGAAAACACAGGCTTTGATTTTCAGATCTTCTTGATTTAATACGGTGCCAGGCTTCTATTGGTATTGTTTAGTTCCAAAAATAAGAGGCAAATAAAAGAGAGTATGAGGAAAATTAAATGGCAAAGAGACATCATCAGAAAGAAAAAGGTCTACCCATCCTCCCCATCTCCTACCAAGGCAGAGTGAGGCTGGAAGCAAGCCTCAGCCACCTCTGGCTTCTCAGCTAGGCACCACAATAAATCAAATAAAGGAAAAAGCACGAACAAAGGTGAACTGTGAGTTTGGGCAGAAAAAGGGAGGGAGGAGGGAGCTCTGTGCTGCCTGATGGCACTCAGATGTAGGTAAGATTGAGAGAAGGAAGAGGTTCCAGTGAACCAAAGTTCATTGCACCTCCAGCTGGGGCCAAGCCCCACCATGTGAAGATCTTATCCATGTCCTTTCCCCATCTGTTTTGGAGCAGGGAGATCAGGTTTGCCCCCACCATCCCTTCAACTGCTGGGGAAAGTAGGGGAAGGCTGGTGGGACCAAAGTCCTGCACAACTTTTAGTTAGGAAAAAAAAATCCATCAGCATCGCTATCCCACTATCCAGCTTCTTGGTTCACCTGGATGAACACTTATCTCATTCCTGAACACAAAACCTCTGGCACGCACCTTGTGAGGGTGTCCACCTGAGCTGGCACACTCAGCACCTTGCTGGAAACCAACAGGATTCATTTAGGAGGACGTGCAGCTAGGTGCCTTAAAGCCACAGTGCAACTGCCATCATGTTGGATTTCTTCAGAGCAGAGTATTCATCTGTCTGGAACAGCAGCAAACCTCACTGTTGCAACCGAAGCCAAAAAAAAGAAAACCCACACACTGAGAGGTGACAGAATTTGTCCTACTTAACACAATTTTATATTTTTTTGCAAAGTTCTGTGTTTTCTTAGACCTGCAAACAGTGATTTTGGACATGAGACCAAGCAGAACGCAGTGTTGATGCTCTCAGCCATTAGTTTATAAATTGAATAAGATAGATGCGTTCATTCATACGAACTAATGTAGTTTCTCTTATGAAGGTTTCATATTATACAAATCCATTAGCATATTTACAAATTAATCTTCCCTTAGGAAGAAAAAAGATCAAAGATTTAGAGAAGGAAGTGCTTTATTACTTTTAAACTGCCTTTTTTTTTTCTTTAAAGAAAGAGAAAAAGAAATGAAGGGAAATTATGTTGAACCATAAATGTTTCTTTATGACTACTGTACAGCAGCTTTGTGGGAGATTTAAATTTACTGAAGGGCAAGGGGGACTTTAAGCCATCTATATGAGTTCAGTGTTAAAAATATATATACATGACAGGTGCCCATATAAGTTCATGCAGTACAAAATATTCCATAAATGAGCTCATTTATCTGAGTAATTTAAAAAGAGCTTCTGCACAAGGGGAGATATTTAGTATGAATTATAGTCCGTTTACCTTTCATAACTTTTTTCATCACTTCCCATACCTCCTTTGGTGCTACTGAAAATATCTGTAGTTATCAAGTGTTATATTCAACCTTGCTATTCCCTATTCCCAGGAAAGCCCTTTTGGTGAAGTGACTCCATGTTCTCTTCAAGATTTGAGTTTGTAAAGCCCTGCATGCACGATTATTCCTCCTTCATAGATGCCAGATAAAACGAGAGCAGGCTAAGAAATCTTTTATCTAAGCAAATAGCTTGAATAATAAAGAGCATTACAGGTAAAGAAGAAAAATCTGTAAGTTTGCCCTCATCATTTAAATTCGACTCTGTTGCAGAAAAATCCTCTTTAGATTTTCAAAATGACTTTGTACTACATTTGAAAATACAGAGTGGTAGAACAGCAAGGAAATGAAATGAGGTGTAAACCTTTAATGATTTATTAATAACCGCTTTCTGAGACATTTCTACCTAGTAAAGAGAAATCAGAACACTAAATACATTAAGATCTTAAGAGGAAAAAAAAAAACCTATTGGAAAGCTATAAAAATAACAGAATATTTTCAAGGGAAGAAATCATAGGGCAACAGAACTGCATTTCAGGTAGAGCTACTCCTGCCTTGGGATGGGAATTGGAACTAAATCACCTCTGAAAGCCCCCCCAGACCTAAGTTTTGCATTTCTATGCTGAAACATTTGAAGATCTTTTGTAACACATACCGTTATTTTTTTTTTTTAATATTTCAGGATATATTTCCAAAGGAAAACTTCAAGGATATCACAAAGATTAAGTTTAAATTCACAAACAGAATAATTCTCATTTCCTCAAGATCACTGCCCTCACTCAAGTCTTACTTCTTTCATTTCTTGGAGCTTCCTGAAAAACTGATGTTACTTTGTAAAGGACCGGTACCTGGATAACTACCTTCACCTCCCCTCCTCTTCACTACATTCTGACAACAAACAAAGCCTTTTCGCAGCAGGACAGCCGTAGTTTCACTGTGCTGGAGTCATGGGCACAAAAAAGCCATATATAGAGAAGTCATTGCCAAGCAGTAAATGTTTTCACGGGATCTCAAGACAGGAAAGAGAACCCCAGCAAACACACTACTAAGGGAGCAGAGATTTTAAAACTCTTCAAAAAGCTGTACATTTGCTCTTCACAGCTTTCACCAGGCAGTGCCCAGCCTGGAGCCTACACAGGGAACTAAGCTGGACCTGCTCTCCTCCTCAGTCCTCCTCTTCTAAAAACACTTCTACTCCTCTATCCACCCTCCACCTCTCTCCATTAAGGACACATGCTTTGAGCAAGTCTGGAATGAAAAAAAATCTTCTTCCTCTACTTTGGATTTAAGTTTAATTGTAAAACACCTCCACGGTCTTCTGTTTTCATTCGGGCGTGCTCTCCCTGAATAACCAGGTAACTTCTTCTCTCTCTCTGTGCTCTTTTCCTCTCCTTTCCTGAAAGCATCAGAGAGAAACTCTCCAGAAGGTTTCTCTGTGATAGTTAGAGGGGAAATTTGGTGTTAATTTTTGTTTTTGTTTTGCATTTGGCTACCAGAGTGTTCACAGTTAGCAAACCATACTCTTCAATGTCTCAGTCTACTCGTTTGGGAAATCAATAAAAGATAAGCCTACCCATGCTTCAGGGCTGTGAGGGTTGGTAAATGTTTTTAAGTGCTTTGAAAACCTGGAAAGGTGCGATGTTTTTATAATGCTTTGTAGTTCTACAGAATATTTTAATCCAAAAATAACTAACCCTAACTGTGATGCTCCGATGACATGTCTGTGAATAACAATATTCAGGGTAAGCTTTGCCCATATCTCAGTTCAATATACAGACACCAAATGCCGTAATTGGTCATCCATGTGATCTGCTAGTTCTGCTGAAGTCTATGAAAATTTTTTTTTGAAAATATTACTGGCATACTTAATTAATGCTAATTAGTTTAGGATGGGAGAATTATGTATTACTTGAAATTTGGCTCAGAAAGGGAGAATGACAAAGCAAAGAGGTATGTTCTAGAGCCAACAGGAGAGAAGTCCACAACTGCAGTTCAAATGCAGGTAAAGAAAATATATATATATTTTTTTATATATATATATCAACAGAAGAACCCTTAGGCCAATATGTTCTCAAACCAAGAGGCACTTAAGGTTAGCACCTTACACTTTCCAGGCTCAGCTCCTCAGCCATCACCACCTTGTTAAGGACACTGACTGCATCACAGGTGTGAGAGGAAGTTTTACACCACAAGTTTTTCAGTTGAAAAAGTGCATCATGAATGAAGAAGAGTTACAAGTCATTAAACTGGAATGCATGCTGTGCATGCCTTTTCAATTCAATACAGGGAATTAAGAAGTCAAATGCCTGTGGCATTAAATATGAATGATGAATGTGAGAAATAAAATAAGTACAAGAGAAATCTATGTTTCATTACATGAGGTTGCTGTGCCACTGGCACCTTTTGCTTTCGTATGAAAAAAAATGGTCCAAGATTAGAAAGAAAAGAAAACTCATGTTATTTTTAAGGAATTTCATAGCAAATCTTGGTGAGATTACGAAATAAAGTCTTTTCCTGTTCGCATTCCATTCTGATAACTGAAAAGATACTGTAAGATACTTCACGAAGCAGGAATTGAGAAGAAATTTGTAAAGGGCTTCTAAAAGGACAGTCAATATTTGAAAGAAACAGCATAAACTACAGAAAGAGAGAAATGTCAGAAGTGACACATTATCTCATTTTAAGGCATGTGTCTGGGTCTTTCTTGCAATATGAAGGATAAACAACATGAGCCACAAAGGCTTCTGTGTGTATCATAAAGTGCACGGCATGGGAAACCACTTCTCTAGCTCTCTGAAGGAAATGGTTTCTTTCATCTCTGATCAAGTTTCAGAGGTATTTTTATTTATTTATTTAGACAAGAAGGGCTGTGAACCAAATTCACCTCATCATTTTGTAAAATAGATTGAAGAATATGTCTACTCAGTCGCCTCACTAAGACATCTAACTTTTAGAGTTATGTCCCCCCAGACAGTCTGATGCCATCTGCATGTGGGACGTCTCTCTTACAGACATCTAATGTTAAGCAAAAGTCTATTAAATCACTAAATGTGGCAGAACATGTGGCTGTGGCCTAGAAGAATGAGAATTGAGAACAGATAGGTAGCATCTTTAGGCATTAAAAAAGAGAAAAGATGGATTATTTTTTTCAGGATGCTGAAGATGGTAGGAGAAAAAAGTCTGTGAACCCATCACTAATCTCATCAGAGAGACTGAAGTAAAAAGTTAAGGAGGGCTGGTAGGAGCTACTGGAAAGAGAAGACTGTGTTTGAGCAAGAGGGGAAAAACACATTTGCTTGACTCTTTGAGGTTCCAAGACCATGTGGTACCCAGATAGTAGAGTATAAATAAACTCTTCTTATTTTTATATTACTTATGAATATTTTGGACACATAATGAAAGCAGCAACTGCTTGAAGACCTGCAAGATTGTCTGTCCGGAGTCAGTTTTGAAACTCTTACTAAAGCATGACATTCTTGTTGACAAAATTAATTTTTGTTGATTTTTAAGGATAAAAGCATGAATTATGCATACTTATACACACACGAACAGTGTGTATGGTGTATTTTGGCACACAGCGTATTTTCTCAACTTATTTTCAGCCATAAAACACGAGATGTTTGTGTCACGTGATTTCTTTTTCACTACCCTGTTATGTGATAGTTCACAACGTGGATGGCGTGGATCCCATCCCTGTTAGCAGAACTGCTATAGAGGTGGAACCAACAATTTGAACAAGACAGTCACCAATCACAGAGCATCTGAGGACAGCAGTAAATGATACGAGGGCTCCTTTAAATCCCTTGACACAGTCTGGCTTTGTGCAGGCACCTAGAAATGGTGGAATATTACAATTAATCCCCCAAACCTCCAGCACTGCACCTTTGTGCAGGCACTATGTCCTTTTATGGGTTTGACATGTGCTTTGAAGCTTTGCATGTGCTTTGTTACCGGGACTGGAAGTTTTCACAGGATTCTTTTGCAAAACAGCCTTCAGGAAAAAAAAAATAAAAATAAAAATCACATCTATCTACCAGCACTGTCCACCACACATGGAACATGTTTGCTGGCATAATTCAGGTGGCTAATGGTTTCTTGAGAATTTCAGTATGAATTAATCTTTCTGAAAACAGTTTTCTTTCCCCTCCCCAGTTGCCACAAACTAAAATGATGTAAGTGCAAAATTTCTGTAGTAAATTAGCGATAAAAGAATAAAACAGTTAAACGAATATATTTTTCATGCTTGAGGGCTGTGTGTTTAACAGTTTTCTAATCGTTCATTCATTTATATAAAAATACTTTGGTTATTATCTACTTGAGTTGAAATTGGATATTTAATTGACTGGAGGGAATGAAATTTGCTCACTTTTAAATAAGGCAATGATTTAAAAATATTCTTGTAAAGAGATTCGTAAGACCACACCAGCACTAGTTCTTGGCACACATCCTTGTCTGTGTATATATTTTAAAAGCACGGTTGTTTTTTTAAATGTAGTACTGTGAGAGCTAACTTCTTCAGAAACGTGTTTATCTTAATTAGGAAAGTCAACAGACTTCTAATGGGAAGAAATGCGTATTTTTTCTCTGTGGTATCTAAAGCATCAAAGGCCTCGTTCTCATGCCAAACCAATCTTCCTTCCTGCCTGCCTTTCAAACCCAGGTGATTGCAGACAGCTGAGCAGACATTTTCCCAAAAGCTTCTATTGACCTGGCTCCAGTCCTTTCCCGTGCTCCGTCTCCTTTTCTATCCGCATGTCACTTCTCTTTCTCTTTCTGTGTATTTGTTGTATTTTTTTTTTTCGCCTGAGGAAACCTAGGGATATTCATGGCACTGAGGCAAATAATGTGGAATTAAAAACTAAATTCTTCAGGCCTTATCCTAGCAACAGGACCATCACCATCTGTTCAGAGGACAGGACTGCCATTATCTACTGCATTCTTCGTACGTACTCCATCACCTGTGAGGGGAAAACATTGCCCCTTATCCTGGGGTCTTTGTTTAAAAACAAAGTCGTCTGCTTCTTTCTGGTACCAATACGTTTCATAAATGCGATATACAGTACATTTAAAGGAATTAGGCAGCAATAAAAGCCTTAAAAGCTCAAAAAAAATAATAAAATCTAAGCGAGGACATCTGCATGAGAAATAACAAAAGCAAATATTGTTTAGTTTAAATAAACTGTTGAGATTAATTGGCAAAAGTTTGCACAAATTCCTACATCTACCATCAACATCAGTGCCACACTTTTGACTTTGGGATAATTTTACAGCAGCCGTAGAACTGTTATTAGGTGTGGGGGTTTAATTTAAACACCTGTTTTAAAATCTGCATTTCTCCATATGCTGGCAAAGGTTATTTTGGCTGCTCCAGCTGAAGTCCCAAAATACAGCAACAGAAGCTAAAGAGTTGTACCTTTTACCTCAGGAAAATGTGAAGTTTCTCAAAGAGAAATACCCCATAAATTAATTTGAAGTCATATTCTACTCTTTAAAGATCATACTCCTTATTCCTTGTTTATTTCTGTTCTGTACACTTGAACGAGGAGGAAAGTGCATGAGGTGTATAAATCAGTGAATTTAAAAAAGATAAAAATTCCTGGAAATCAGAGCAGCAGTCTTGACCTCATATCATGCTTTCAGTTAAAAATTATAATTTATAAAAGCTGGTTGACTGGCTGTCTCTGTTGTTTTTAATCCCACTTACAAACAAAGCTGCAGTCATATTTATTTCTCAGGGCTTACAGGCACTTTTGTGGTATGTAACTTGGCAACATAAATTGCTAAAATCTGCCTGCTCCTACCAATTCTCCAGAGTGCTCATACCATCCCATGTAACCACCAATCCAAACGTCAAGGGTGCTGCATCCCCTCGTCCCAGAGCATTCAAGAGAAGGGCAGTGGGAAGCCCACCTGCCCCCACTCCCAGCTCCCGTCAGCCTCACTATCCTCCTCTTCCTCTCCCAGAGGCAACTGCAAGCCCAGAAGTAGCAAACTCAGTGCAAACTTGGCATCTTCAACCAAAGGGTGCAAGAAAGGGTAGGAAGTAATATCCTTAGAATTGCAAGTGATGTTGTTTTCCTTCCCGTAACTTTCCCCCTCCTGGTAGCTTTTTTCACTGTTCTAATTTCATTTATTATCTTAAATTGTCTTCTTACTACTTTGTTGCCAGCTGGGAGATTGACAGGTAGAAGTTATCACCCTTCTTGAGGGATCATAGTGCAAGAGTTTTCCTAAATAGGCATTCAACATCACCTGAACGCACAGGCTGGACATCAAGTACACCCTTGTTTTCAAATTAAAACCCAGTTCCTTTCTCTCACAAATATTTACAAGGATTCCTCGGCACAGGTCACTACCACATCTAGTGGCATTCCAAACACTGCATTTTCTGGCTCATTTGTGAATGTCTCTACAATGCATTCACATCTGTCAAATTTAGGTCTGGGCCGGCCACTAAGCTCTGACAGACACTCCAAGTCCCACCGCAACCTTCCCAGTGGAGGATAACCAGCCAGAGAGATTTTAAGGCTGGGGAAAAAAACCCCTTGAATTTGTTTAATGAAATAAAAAATAATACTAACAGTAACAATTAAGATGATGTATATAATGGTTTGTCTCAGCCAAGCACGTAACCAAGTTTAAGCAAGCAGAGCAGTCAAAGTAGAAGAAATTCTCCCACCTCAAAGGACTTGGGATGAATTATACTATGGAATAAATAATAAAGTCCTAAGATGCCACTAACTCCTCTGTAAGGTCTGTGTCAGTGGGAAGCTTCCTTGGAAGACAGAGGGATCTCAGAGGTCCCTCTGCTCCAGATAGAGGTTGGTGCTTTGATTTAGCCCAAAAGGACTCAGCTTGCTCTGCATTTAGGTGGCCTCAAAGAGGACGGCACTTTCGCCAAATATGAGTGTAATTGTGTTTCTTAAGTGGCCTCTCAGTGGAAAATCCTTCTTGAATGGTGCTACTGTAGCTGAATTAATCCATAGTTTTGTCAACACCGACATAAAGATTTATTTTAAAAGTCTTTGAAGCGTTGTTTGGATTTTGGCTTTTTTACCAGACTACTAAATTTCTCATTTTTGTATTTCCAGTACTTCATTAAAGTAACAAATTATTGTTCATATTTAAGAAGAAAAATTATGTTGCCTTCACTGTAGAGAATGCAAAATACATAAACCAGTATTCACATAGTCTTATTATGAACCAGTCTTTAAAGGAAAAGGGAAGATAGAAACATCATATTTCATATGAAAAATTGGTGGATGGCAGAGGGAGAGAGGCTAGAATGTAAATGTACTGAAAATAAAATTCATGTTTCAGTAACAAACTAATATTTCTACAAATGCTAGAGTGCAATATAGGCAGAACTAATTAGGTCCCCCATACTTTTCTAGTTCCAAGGAGAAAATTTTTAGAAATTTAAGAATGATAAAGAAATATACTAATTAAAATATTCTGAGATAAATGGTAGCCTCCAACTGTTTTCCTAATTTGACACGATCTAGTAACGTCATAATATTTTATGCAATATCAAAGGATTTGGTAAAAATAGAAACTGAATTGAAATTTTGAGGACAACAACAACGGAGAACTCACAGACTATCCCATTGCTAGATTCATCAATCTCAGTATAAATGAACACCAAAACAAGTAGAAGGAAACCTGATGTTGAGAAACAACTGACTTTTAATAAGAATAAATTTTGCAAAGGAGAATGTTAACATGTAACTGTGGTTTCAACGAACATACCACATTGACTAGATCCTGTACATCTTTTTTTTCCTGTGGTTTATGCTCAGTGTTAGACGTGATAATTTTATATTTTTTGTGCAATCTACATGTATCACATTTCTTATTTCTAAAGACCTACAAGTATTAATAAAGCACAGAGCTAAAGTTTTCTCCCTCCAAAAATCCATCACAAGTCAGCAGAACACTTGCCATCCAACTTGATATCCGAATACAAATTAGCCTTATAATCTTACTCTCCTCTTAAGTGCAATTTAACATAGCACCACAGTGACCATTGGGAACATACCTAAGGTCATTGGTAAGTCATTGATCATTTAACATTTACCTTCATCCTGATGTGTTGCCAAGCATTGGTGTCATAGATGAACATTGTGAGAAAATACAGATGATCGCTGTGACTATCAAACCAGCGCTCAGCTGTAAAATGGTAATGGTGAACGGTAAAGACATTTTAAAAACTACTCACTACTTCAGCGAGCTGACAGCTTTAGGTTTTGATTCAGGTCTCCAAGTTCCCAGGCCAACCATGAAGAGAGGAAGTGAGGGAAAATAAATAAAAAAAGCTCTTTTCCTCATATAGCGTTTCTTCAGAGACACTGAATAGTCCTGCAGATCAATAGAGATCGTGGAGGACAGTAGGAGAAAGGGGCAAACAAAGGCCAAAAGAAAAAATTAATAATCCTGGAACTTGTTTTATTGAGAAGGACCAAATGACAGAAAATGCAAGAGGAGGTGTTTGGGTGGGAATCTGAGATGACATGTGGGCGCCAGGGGTCTGTGGGCGCTTGCTGGGGCACGGGAGGTGGGGAGCCCGGCGGGGCAGGAGCTCAAGCCTGGAGCCGTGTTCTCCAGCCACGGCCCCGCAGGATCGGCTTCTGTTGCTACTGCTAATGATGAATACTATATGCTTGCCTCTTGCTATTATGAAATCAGTTACGTTTCTCTACTGCCTATGAGTGAATCAACTCTTTCCTTTCTTTAATATTAGGTATTTATGTCCATGCATGTTTCCTTGAAGCTAGTACATGGGTAAAATGGTTAAAGCTGAAATATCTTCCAACTACATCCTTTTTTCAACTTTCGTCATCCTATCATCCTCTTCCATCCTGAGCTTTCTTTTAGATACAGCATCTCCTCCTTCCCTTCTGCCAGACAATAATCCTTAAGCATAGAAAAGAAAGAACAAATCCAATCAATCAAATATCAATTTATTTTTTACTTCTGCTACTTTGAATCAATTTAATTTGCTGTAGTTAAAAACAAAACGTGGGACTGGTTGCTTGGATTTGGGGTGTCGCAAAAGAGGATCAAATCAATGGACACGCGGTTAATTTAATTAGTACACATCCTGCAGGCCTGTCTGCTCAAATAGTGTAGGAATATCTCAGAATTTCACCATTTAAAAGTGCTGCCTTCACAACTGTGTACTCTGTGCAACCGTGAAACAAAAAAAAAATTAATTTTATTTTTCAATCAACATCCCCTTCTGTTTTGAAAGTACGTCAGCATACATGTAATATCACAGCAGGCCCCAGCTGCCGTATGGATGCTCAAACACAAAAGCAGAGCTGATTTAAGGTTTTGCCCTGTCTTCTCCCTACTTCTGGGGTTTCACTAACATCAGTTTTACCAGGCTACTGTCAAGTGAAGCAAAGCTTTCGGGGAGCAGCACATTGTCAATGCAGGTAGAAGAGTGACACAACCGATTGCCACAGAAGACCCATTTTTCGTTCTCCTTCTGACAGAAGAAACCCTCATATTGTTTCAAAGCCTGCTATAAAAAGAAAACTGGGGGGGGGAAGACTGGCAGCAAGCCCTTAACAGAGGGACAGCCCACTGCAACATCTCTCCCTATTTATTTTATGCCAAAACTCTTTCCTATCCACCTGTTCATTGCAGAGAGGAAGAAAGAAAAAAAAAATAAAAGAGTTAAAAGTCTCCAGTTATTTTTTTTTGTAGGGAAAACTAATATCTTGGCATGCAGCCTTGTAGGAAAAAAGAACACAATATATTACTTCCGTCATACATGTGAGAACTACAGGGGATCATTTTCATACACTTGAATAGGCCACTGTTAGCGATCAGCAGTTGTTTGGCCAAATTAACCTCAGGTCTACCTCCAAAATTATTACGATTGCATATCATAATTAACGATGACACTAAGGATGTTAGGCTCAGAATGGGGTTTTCTTTGTTTGAATGAATGAAGATGCATTCCATACAAGGGTAGGTATTCATGGCACGCTTTTGGCTTATGCATCTACATGAAACCCTTAAGATAATCTCATGGCTAATGGTAATTCTGGAGAAATGGAAAAGGGAGGGGAATCACTTCTGGATTTTAATCTTGTTTCTTCACCTATGGAATGAAATTATCTCAACACTTTTTAGTTGAACTCTAGTCTCTCATTTTAATTAAATGTATCTGAGCAGTCATCGTGAAGCATAGATTGGAATACTAGGTTGGCAAGCTTAATGATAGTGTCTACAGGCAGCAGAGAACGTCTGCAGCAGGTATTTATGGCACGTGCCTTAGTAAAACACTTAGAAGTTTTATGCATGTATAACAAATGGGGAAAAAAATAAAAAAGAGAGGTCTAAATTACCAGACCAAATCTGAGTTTTGACTCCAAAGTTTAGGAGTCTGAATGACTAGGATCTAAATCTTGCCTGTCACCAGCCACTATCTCTAAAATAAACTAGCACCTGAAGTCACAATCCTTGATGTTAAGGACTTTTAAAATCTCCAAGCTTAAAACTTGGCTGCAACCCCTTTCTTTTCATCCTCCCACTCCAGTTTGTGCCCCCTCCCCCCCCCCCCC
>NW_009727635.1:7618-17269 GCF_000703405.1 Apaloderma vittatum | reverse complement strand
CCCCAAGAAAAGGATCTCCTTAAGAGTGGTTTGAAAATCCAGGGTTTTGGAACTCAGTGACTAAAGAGCTGGCTTTGTGTCTAACCTGAAACTCCTGCAGCAGAGAGACGACTCAAGTTTCTGTAACGGGTTACAGCAGCAGGGTCTGGAAACCCAAAATACAGCCAGATTTTACTTCTCAACCACTTTTTTCCTTTTGTGTCCAAAAGATCCAATGTAAGAAACAGCAAGAGGCAGGGCTGTTGCTAACTCATACCTGGACAGGCAGTTTAGAGAAAAACTTTCCTTTCAAAATAAGTTGCTGCCCTGTGGTCCAAAAGCAGAGACAACAGAACAGAAGGCATGACTCCTGAGGCAGTTCTTTAATTCTGAAAAGGATCTTCCCCCAACACACCACTATAGAGTTACAGGTCACCCCCAGAAAGAACCAAACAATCAAAAACGTGCAGCATGGCATAAAAACTCTTAAACTAAGTGCTTCTTGAGAGAACACAACTCACCTGTTGGTGGGTTGATAGGGTGTATTACTGCATGTGCAAAACTAACGTCAGCACTGGGTCTATCAGGAGATTTATGCGTATTTTTAGACAAAAAAAAAAATCAAATGGTTAAAGGATTTTTATTTTATTTTTTCCTTCCTCCCTCCTCACAATTTAGGTTTTTTTCTGTACATAACTTTAGAATTCCTTCTAATACCACATAAGAGCACATTAAAAGCTTTTTCTGTAAAGCTGATGGTCAGAAACTTGAAGACTAAAGTCAACAGTTCAAGACTGATATTTGCCACTGAGAGAAGGTTTAGCCTATCAAAGAATTACCCTTCACCTGTTACTGGAAAGCTGGTAATAAGATCTTTTCTCATTATTCCACTATGACTGCATAAATCACATGTGGGAAAACTAACAGTCCAGTGAAAAAAAGCTGATACTGGACTGCAGTAAATATTTTTTTGTCCTTTCTTTGGTATTTAGTTTTCACACTTTAGTAGTCATATAGTAGTTAATACATGCAATTAAAATAAACTGCAGGTTTATGAGGCAAAATAAAAACTCTACTAGGAGTTATTTGTTCTTTACATTCTTCTTCATTCTTATAAATGCATTGTATAAATATGTTATGGGCATTTTATTTATAGTCCTCCTATGTGGCCTGAAAATAAACAACATAATTGGTTTACTTATCCAAATTTTTCTTTTGCTAAAGTCTATTTACCTATAGTTTTAAATACAGCGGCTACTTGACAGAATATATTGATGTGCTTTAATCACTGCTGAACAATTCCTGTCTGTTTGAAGGCACTCAGAGAAACCCAAGGGGCATCATTTACAAGAGTCCAAACTGAAGTCGTTTGACAAGATGTCACAGGGAATAATCCTAGAATTATGAGTATAAAACCAGGACAATGAATAGCGCAAACCAGTCCAATCCTGGCAGTTTAGTTTCTTCTGTATAACCAAAATAATCACACTGGCAATCTCTTACCAGCATGGCATAGTTAAAACAAATGATACCTGTAATCTTCATGGACAGCTCAAACATTACTGAGCTTCAACCAAAGGGTGCAGACAAGATTGAGAGAATCACTCCCCGTGTTTCCCCATTTCTAAGGAGCAGCAGCAATCAACCCCGATTTTTTAAAACTAGCTAAAAATGTAGAAATGCATTTCCATTTTCTAGATTGGAACCATTAAAAAAAAATAAATCCCACTTTGTTCATTGTTTTTGTCTTACGCAGGAGTAGAAAACATGATGCAGGCTGGCAAAGACAATATTTGTCACTCCAAACACAAGAATTGCGAATGAGCCGTTTGAATCAAGGTAATTCTGCATTGCTTTACCTGGGCATGTTCTTCCTCCCTGGGGACTCAGAAGCAGGGGTGGAGGCCAGATGACATGGAGGGGTCAGTTTTGTCCTGCATGAGCTCAGATCACATTGTTTTACTTGACGGTAGCATGGTGACAATTTAGCAGAAGGGAACTTAAAACAGGACAAAGTATCTCTGGGAAAGAAACCAAGTTGGGGTGGTCACAAGGGAGCTTGGGATGATGGCAGGGGGAAGCAAAAAAAAAAAAAAAGACAAAAATGGACACAAAAAATACCCACCCACAAGGAAAACTGGTTGGCAAGAAGAATGTTGCCTCTGGAAAAAACTCAGAGCAAGGAGAAGGGGACAGGAAGAGAAAATCAAGATGAATTATATTGATTAGGCAACATGAACACCATTTGCAAATAATATGAGTTGGGGACATTACTACTCTCTGTAGTTGCAAAAACCTCACCTTCCCGTTTACAGAAACACGTGTTCCCTGACTGCAGACTGACAGGGAGCAGGTGGAAGGGAGAAGGTGTTGAGGGGCTGGGAGAAGGAAAAAGGGACTGCAGAAATGCATTAGCGAAGCTCGATTTCAACGGGGTGTCAAGCTTAATTCAGCACAGAAACACTCTTGACAATGTCTAGAAAGAAGCCCAAAGAAGTTCTCCTTGTCTGCTTACAGCTAGATACTCAGCTCAGTATCTAAGCCAGGGCCTTAGAGAAGAGAGTCATTTGATAATAAAAAATGCCTGTGAGGAAGAAAAAGACATACACATATTGTGAAGGAAAAAAAAAGACCACAGCCCCTGGATTTATTAGATACATAATAATTAATAATGACCCATTTTTCCCTATTCCAGATTTTGAAATTCCTTACTCACTTTAATTAAGTTCACTCTAAAAATAGGATGCTGTAGAACAAAGAACTTTTTTACTACTTTAAAAATGCAAGCTTACTCACTAGCTAGGATTTTCCCAGCTCTCAGTGCTTTGGTACAAAGAGCTATTATGACACCATACAAATGCACTATCAGTGGAAGACATTTTTAGATAAAACTTGATAATGTAACATTTACAGATTCCATCTGTCAAGACAGATAAAGAGAACGAGACCTCACAGCAAAACACACAGGAAATGTAACTGCAACAACAAAAACAAGTAAAGGCAGCGTAGACATCACTTGTTGACTTAGAATCTCTGTTCATCGATTTTTTTCTCATAGATACCGTACTTGCTTTCTTCACCAAAACAGCTCTAGGATCTCCAGTTTCAGCAATACAATTGCATTTACTTCACAGTGTTCAGAACTTATTCACATTATGTAGTTTTAAATCTCCTAATTGTCTTTCCTACACAATTTTATTGAAGAGAAATATAGGGCTATAGAGTTGCCTAAACACACAACCAGTCCAATAAGATCTCCTTCTGCTGAAGCACCGTGAAGCCCATCACCCGTGCTCAGCACACAAGCACAGCCCAGAAGCTTTACATATCCCTTCTGCGTCACAAATCTGATTTAAATTCCAAGCAAAGACTAGCATCCCCAGTGAAGAAGAGCAATTGCTCTTCAAACAACTTTTGTAAATGCTTCCTGTGCTAACAAGGGACAGTAGAGTTTGCTTAGGTGAAATAAAGCAGACAGACAGACCTCCCCATATCCTGCTTTGGTTCCAAGATTCAATAATGAACAAGGGTGTGCAAAGAAATTAAAGCGGTGGAATTGCCAAAGGTATCCCTTGGAGATGCGTCTATCCTGTTGTCATGTAAAAGAGCTCTTGAATGATAAAGAAGCAGAACCCAATTACAACTGGTTTCATGCTAATCTGAACCAACGACTAACTGCAGACTTTGGATGGTATCATGGTGCCCACAGTTATTAATTCACCTCTTCCTTCCCAAAACACACCAGGAAATTAATTTCCAATGCTAGAATTAATTTGGCACTAGGAGATTTGAAAACGTTTGGAGTTACCTGGCAATCACTTTAAAGCCTTGTCTTGGATGCAGCACAGTAGCATGGGCTACCTCATGGAGGTAGAGACATGGATCATGAAAACCTGCACTGACCAGTGGCTGTCACTGGAGAACGGAGCTTATCCCACCCACGATCTTTCTCTGGAAAAAGTGGAAACAATTAGGCAAGGAGAAAAGGACAAAGAGCCAAGCTGGGACGTTTAAACGAATAAACTCCCAATCCTGATGTTCTAGGTCACATAAAGAAAGAGATAATACCCAAATTAAAAGTAAATAAATTCTTTATCAGCCCATTATACCACTAAAAGGATATGAACATCTCACTGGCCTTGAGAGTAGGTGGTGATAAATATGAAATTAGAGGTGTCAGCTAATTATCTAGGCTGTAAGTTTAAAGGGAAGTCTGCTCTATAAAGCAAGTTTGTCAGATTTTAAGTGAATTTGGATTAATTTTCATATATTTGCGCAGTGAAGTATTCCTAAACCCATTTTCACTTAAGCCCGAATTCCAGTTAATGAGAAGAATTTTACATGCTAACAATCTCAGACTGTTCAGAACTATTCACACTAATTATCTTTTTTACATACTGGTAAAATAACATTTTACAAATTTGTAAACAACATTTGTAAAATTATATACAGAAGAATTGTCAAGATTTTAATAGTGTCAGACTTAAAAACTCATCCTAACAAATGGTACCTGCAATCCAGTAAGTGGTCAAGCTTTCAGCTATATAGGAAGGCTTAAAGTCGTTCAGTAGACATGTTCCTTATTTAAAAATGTTTCTGAAAATAAATAATTCTGTCATAAATCAAATTTTTGAGGCTAAGTGCAAAAATAATGTGCTGTTGTGTAAGGACATGGTTAAGTACCCAGCAGCAATTTACAAAAGTTCACGTTGAAAATAAAATTTAAGATTATATAGCTTTCATCTCCCTAGTTAGCTCTACTTTCAGATGGTCTTTTGGTCTTCTCTTTCTCAACCACGCCAAGTCAACAGTTATCCATGAGCCTTTAAAGAGACTTAAAGAACCAAGTACTACCTCACATCCCTGGGGCATCAGGAAGATCTGCCTCCCAAAACCCACGGTGGATGATGCTGAACCACTGGCAAAGGGCCACACTTTGAGATTTTGGATGTGAGACAAAACCTGGACAGCATTTGATTTACCTCTTCACTATTTGTTTCTGAAAGAAGTCACTTTTCCAAATAAAATAACTAAACCCTTCATGAAAAGCAGGGATGTGAGAGAGATACACCCTCCTACACTATACCTGATTATTTTTTTTCATTAAAAAAGAGGTCTTATCCCTCACCTCAAATAAACAAAAAAATATCCTTGCACTAACTAAACTTAATTTTCTGAATTGCAGCTTTTTTTGCTCTGTGAAGAGGAAAAAAAAGAAAACCCTTGAGAAATGGAATTTTGCCCATAGACTGATGACTACAGATCACATTTCTAGTGGGCTTATAACCTGCTCCAGTGAAAACATAATTTTTAATTTGCTTTTAGGGTTATTTATTTTTTTTATTATTACACTAAGGGTTTATAATTTAACGTCAAACATAATTTTGCACGAATTACGAGACTGCACTATGATGCTGGAGATAAGATGTATGTGACTGGTTGGCATGGCCTCAAACTAGGTTTCTGAGAAAATGGATCACTAATTGGCAGGCTGCCATCTCACACACTGCTTAGTGCAACTTAAAATGAAACAAGCTATCTTCTGCAAAGAGTTACTTGCAACATCCTCACGGGTAGTGCAAATCAAAATAGGCATCTTTTCATCCATGTTACATTTACCATTTCAGACCATACAGGCTACATTCGATGTTAGCAACACACGATAATGCTATTTTTATGCTGTTCTTGGAAAAAAAAAAAAAACTATTTAAAAATGCTCATGACTTAAAAAAAAAAAAGACATTTCAGGTACTAATTAAAATCCTAAATTATTGTTCATACCACTTCATAAAAATCACACCAGTTTTGATTAATTGTAGTTCAGCCATTTAAGAGCTGCAAAAACATGAGATTTTACTATGATGTCATTTTCCCATTCATTCCAGTGGTAAAAGTCCTCCACCACAGCTACAGAAAGAATAATATAAAATTAAAGCATGGAAATGATCAGAGGAAATAATTTTGACAATGAAGTAATTTCCTAGATTGGCTTTAAGTATAACTTCTTTGTCAGCTTTAAATAAAAAATAAAAGATGCTCTAATTTTATTGAACTTGCATGGTGAACGAGTAATGCGCATGTGTAAGAAATGGTGTCAGTTAACTTAAAATCAAACCATATGCTTGAGTCCAGCTAGGAGAGAGCACCCCAAGAGTAAACCCAAAGCAAATATATACAAGGGAACCTCTAGCCAAAGCATGGTGTCTTCAGAACCAAGTATCTCTGAACATAAAACCCACAGAAAGTGGGATAATGAGATCAAAAGCAGCAACTTTGAAAAACAGGCAATATGGTCCTTATTCAAGTTTTCATCCAAAGCTGTTCAGCAATATCTTAATTTTCCTAGCAGAAATATCTCTAAATTTTGAAGATTTTTCTTCTAAAAAAAGTAATTTCAAAATTCTGCTGTGTGATTTTCTTTTAATATTATTTTTGAGTGCACATGAAAGTGAAGCCCTTGCATATGTTTGTATTGTCATAGGTGCCAAACTGATGCTAGGATCCAATCCAACTTCTTTTGAAATCAAATGGAATTTTTCACTTGACTAGAATTCAAGCATCTGCTATTAACAATTTCAGAGAGAAAGGGGGGAAAAAGTCAAAAACTATCCAAAATATGGAATCAGGACACCAAAATTTTCTCTGTAACCTTCATTCCTTTAAAAATTGAATTTATTTGTAAACTGTATGACTTCCCGAATGGATACCAAAGCCGAGAAGAAGCAGCAGTGACAATGTCCTTGCGAAAAATTTCCATTCAGAAAAAGCAGCAACCTTCCCCATCAGTGCCTTGCTGGAACAACAATACTTCAAGTTCAGATACGGATACAAAGTCCTCACAATCATGACCTCACAGTAGGATTCAAGACGAGATCTGTGGAGTGAATTTCCCTTCACAGCAATTTATACCATCTCCAAATATCTCCAAATGCCTTTTGACTGGAAACAAAACCAAGCTTCCGATCATTTAAAAAAAAAAAAAAAAAGCTGATAAAGCTGTCAGATCTGGATTTGGTTTTTTAGTTTTCTAAGAATCAAAGTCTTAGCTCTTCTATGCAGATAGTGAAAGGGCCCTCAAATAAAACATACAAAGATCAAGAGCCATCCTTTTGGATGCAGAGAGCTTTTTTATTCATTATCAGCCTCCAAGTTAAGGAAAACAGAAATTTAAATCTGCATCTCCAACATACCAAGCCAGCAACTAAATATCACACTTTAGCACATTGGGAAGAGAGAGAGTCCCCACCAAAAACAATACAGCTCAGAACTGTTTCAACTGTCAGGAAATCAAATTTCATGGAGGAAGGAAAAAAGGAAAAAATTAAAAAAAATCGTAAAAGAATCATTCTGCCTGGGCAGAGCTGCGTGTAAGTGAATCATCAGCACCAAACCGGTTTTGCTTGAAAAGCATGCAACAGTTCTGTGTGTCTAGGAAGACACTCGTTTAGCAAACAGACGTCAACAAAATTTGCTCAAGACGAGCGCATATATGTCTGGAGTAGGGATGTGACCTCTCGAGAAGAGAAGCAGCCAGGCTCACTGTGGAGCTGCACGAGGGGCTTCGCTTTGGTCGGGGCTGTGGGTCCGACCACGGCTCCTCTCGCGGGGCTGACCCCAGCAAAGAAGGATTTACGATCTCGCGCATCTCATTGCAATTGACCAACAGGGAAAATGCAGTTGTAGCAGCAGGTGAAATCAGATTCAGTCATCTTAAACTGTGATTATTTCCCCATACGCAGAGACAAATTTTCTTACACATCGATAGTATGTTTGCAGCAGAAGACGGAATGCGGCTTCCAGGAGTTCGTTGCACCTCCCTTTAGGAAAGCCCTGTTGCTTGCACCAGTTTGAAAATTGCATAAATCCTCTAGAGCTCCCCCTAAATAAAAGAGGAGCAACAGAACAAGCGACACATTTAAGACCTCAGGCACATGCCAAAGCACCAAAGGGCTTAAACCCATGAGTCTCCTTTAATGACCCCAGGTTGAAGCAACGTAAAAGCAACCAGCAGTATTTTCTTGCACGTATGGTAACAGGGTGTGCATGGCATTTTATTTAAATCACTGAAGTCCTGATAATAAACCATCACAGCCACCCCAGGAGACAAAAGCCATTTCCACAGGGCAAAACAAGCACAAAAAGGGACAACGCTCCAAACAGAAGACCTGGAAATGCAGGACCAGTAGAGTGGGTTCTCTATCCCTTTTAAAATTCATGGACTGTTTTCTTTGCCAAAAGCCTCATTTCACATCACAAACTGTAAAAAGCAATCAGAACCTACCCAGGTTTTCATTTCTCTGCATGTGCATGGGGTATTCCAGGAGATGATTTTCATGTCCAGTCTTGTACTACTGGGAGTCACCTGGACAGAAATTTCTCTTTATCATTTGTGGGCTGTGGAAATTCCTGGTAAGTGAACTTTAAGTAACTCTAAAAATTAACTGCAGTCAGGCATCACTTAGTCCAAGTTTCACAATTTTCCTGGTAAAGGTCTAGAAGTTGAAAATGATACTTCCACAAAATTATTTCATGTAAATGTGTAAATGCAAGTTCAGGAGTTTTTCTTTTGACTAACACAAACCTTTCAGTTTCGCTTGAAATAACGAAGTTTTTCTCTTTCTTAAATTATGTGCATAATCATCTTTTCTTATTACCAGATTGCTCTAATGAGTGTACGGGAAAGAATATTTCAAAAGACTTCTACAGACTTGTGAGAGATCATTCCCACCCTTGAATAATTTCATAAAACTATTTTTCAGTTCTAGTTAAGAGATGATTTTTTTAAATAATTTTCTTTTGACTCTTATCATTCCTATAGCCCACCACAGTGAGCTGTAAGAGCCTCAGTGATCCCTCAAGTAAACAGCCAAAAATATGTGAAGCCATTTCATTCACCACAAAATGGGTAAGCAATGTCAAGGACCAGTTTTGGTGTGGTGAGAAGTGGATGATGTGTAACCTGCAGCTTCATAATCCAGCAACAAAAAAAAGGCTTCTACTTGTCCCTGGAAAACATTTCTAATTGTTCTGGAGTTTGACTTCACGTCCCTCCCATCTCAAAAGTCATGCTATAAAACTCTATTTCTGCCCATTCTCAGACAAACAGAAAGAACATTTTTCTTTCGTGACTCATATGGATCAGTCTGTGACCCGGCTCATCTAGAAATCTTTAAAAGTGACAACAGAATTATAAAATAATCTGATATCCTGCCAGAGCTTTTGCATGAATGCGGCAACCCGTAGCAGTGGCCTGACATAACCACCAACCCACAGACCAGCATCCTCCTTACACAGCCATGGGCTCGGGTACCAGCGTGCTATTTCCCACTGCAACACATCTTTAGTCTCCAAGTTCCAAGCCCAGATGCTGCACACCCTCTCATTTTCATTTCCTCCCTCCTTAGCACAAAAACAGAGACACACCCCAACGCACAGTAACATGGATCTCCAGATTCTTGGCAGTCTTAAAGGCTCTGCCTAGGGCTCTTTAGTCAGTACCACAATATTTAAATCTTTTTTTAAAAAAAAATGCTATAAACTATGCGGCAACACCTTCCACCTTTATATGTGGCAAGAATATTTTATTTTGAAAGCAATGAATTGAAATAATTAGGCTCTCTGCCTTATTTCTTGAACTATTTGTTTGGGTTTCTTTTTTCTCTCTTCTGAAGC
>NW_009727635.1:0-2500 GCF_000703405.1 Apaloderma vittatum | reverse complement strand
GTGTTGAGATTAACTCAGTGCCTTGAAAAATTCTTTTCTCTAATCCATCTATGTACACTGGGTGTGCACATGGTGACTGCAGCCCTTCCTTCCACTGCCCATGGAGGGAGATACAGCATTGAAGCATTACATGTAGTGAGGTAAACACCTTTCCCCTCATGGTGAGAAAACTTACATTAATTAAAAAAGGTTTTTCTTGTCGGCTTTTCAATTGGTCTTAAAGATTTGGAGGTATTCATTGTCATTGCAACCACAACCACCACCACCTATGATTTTATGGGACCCAGAAAAAGTATTAGTTTAAATTTCAGTCATCTCTAAAAGCATGTCATCAGACTAGAGGAAGTCTGAAGAAGCTAAGATAGCAGACTGAAATAAAACAAATAATGTATTATAACCAAAGCAAATTTTCACGTGCTCACAGTTAATTCTGTGCATGAGGCATCCAGTACTTGAATAAAGAAAGAATTCTTCAAGACCTAGTTGAAGCAATAGAAGTTTTCTTCCCAAAGATGTCCAGAAACACTGGGAATAACTCCTATAAAACTTTTCCAATGGAAATTCTTGTTGAATTCGTGCCTAAAAATGAAACATTTGATCTTCATTTCATTTGTTAAGAGCAGTCATATCACTTTTTGTCTGAAGACCCGTTAACAAATTTGTAGGGATTAAATTGAACTTCAGGGGCGCTTGCTAAGGTAGTATCACAAACACCTCATTAGAAGCCTAAAATCAGATTTTATATATATTTAGTAATATACATATCTATACCACCTATGGTTGCACGTACACTTATATACATAAACCAAATCCTCAGCAGTAGGTACATGGTTCTGCATTTCTCTTCAAGTTGTCACTGAAAATATTCAACACCATTGAAGATAGAGGTTGTGACAACTTGCAAGCAAAAGACAAGACTCAAGTCTTTTGAGCTAATCACAAGACCTAAATTCTTTCTTGTACGTATGGGGTAAAAACACATCAAAGAACACATGTCAAAGGAGATGACGTAAGCCATCTCCATTATTGGCATTTTATGAAACAGTGAAAGCAGCCTTAAGTAAACAAGAGGCTGGCAGAAACACGTTAATTTAATAGAGGTGTCATTTTTTAATATGAGCACTTGTACTCTAGACAGACATATTAGGGCATTTTTGCAAGCATGAGAAGCTCACCAGTAATTATGCAGTTGCCTTTGCAGATTTCACTGAATTTTAAAACTCTCCATTTTCTCAAAAAGACAGTCTCTTGCCAGTAGTTTCAATTTTTCTACACACGGAACAAACGCATGGACATGCAATCCTTTTTTTGGTGGGAATTTAGTAGCTTTCCACTACTCTAGTTCAAGGAAACAGGACATCATTGACTTTCACAGTCCCAAAAGTTTAACGCACCACCTGCAAGAACTGGCTTCAGGAACATATCTTACTTGAGGTGGAAGATTTTATATATTTTGAGCAAGACAGACTCCTACATAAAATAAATATGTACATAGAGTAGACAATAAACATTCACCAAACCACATTGTAGAATAACTTCAGAGTACATTTACAGGGAAGACGTCTCAAGTATCCTCGCCACTTAAATCAGGGTACAAACAAAGTGCTGCCCTTCAGGGTTTTCCTTAACTTCTTTGAATATCTGTCTTGACCCATTGCACCATAAATACTGATGTTGTAAGAGGAAGTCACAACTGATACAGATGTTTCTTCTTTTCTTGCTTTTTTTATTATCTATTTTCAAGACAGTCTGAAAACGAATTTTTTTTCTTGTAGCAAACAGAAGCGGATCAAGTATTTTAATTACTCTTGGGTTGTTTGCACTCATATAGTTTCATACCCACATATCTTAAATATTTATAGCAGACACTGAAAAAAATTTAACATATGTAGTGATTTTCATCAAGTAACTTCACACTCTTCCTGAATAAAAAGATGTAATTTGTCACCATTTATACAACCTGCTAAAAGTCCAGCTAGTAATTTGTGTGAACAAGTTTCTTCTCTAAGATCTTAATTAAAACACAAATGCCTTGCACACTTCAAATTGTAATATCCTGTACACGTATTTTAACTACTGCCTGATCAGAAGGGAGTTTTATAAATAAGATGCATTTTCACATCTGAAGAAATTCTATGTAATTAGCTGAATGCAATAAAATATATATTTTAAGACCCTAAAATAGCAACCCTAATGAGAAACATGTAAAATAGAAATAAAGCATTTAAGAAGTAATACTAACAATTGGTGAGACCAAAGATAAAGACAAAGTCAGGACTACAGCAAAGTGCTATTAACATGGCAGAAATTTCATATGTTTTAGAGAAAAATTTATATTCTTTTTAAAGTATCATGAGGAGTTTTTTCTGAAAGGAATCCATAAAACAGGAAATTTACTGTAAAACTGAAACTGTACCTCACATGAGATCTACTGGTTGTTTTGCAGAGACTGCATGTGCTTACCAGTTCAATGAATTGAAAAAAGAGAGAGAGAGGGGAG
>NW_009727634.1:6124-57715 GCF_000703405.1 Apaloderma vittatum | reverse complement strand
ATGGTATTGCACGTATAGGATGAAATAAAATTAGGATTATGTGCCTATTTACAGTATTGACATTTCTTGAAATTTAAAATGTAACACATTTCTTTTCACTGTGATATGTATATATGTGTATTCTAGAACAGAGGTAGAAGCATTCAACAATAAAAACTGTTAGATCACAAACTATTTGCCAAAAAAAAATGTTGTAGCATAATATAAAATAAACGTATGGGAAAAGACCAAACATTGGGTCAAAATATGATTATCTGCACATAAACCAATGCAAAGCTCCCACGGAGCATGAAAGGATTAATGTTCAGACTATAACGTTTGCCACTGCTCTGCGACCCTCAGAGTTACAACAAAGCACGTCAGTGTAGGCTGAAAGATGAATTAGCTTAGCAAGACAAACTAATTTATGTTCATTTCATGATGCTGTGGCAAAGCTAGCAT
This sequence comes from Apaloderma vittatum, assembly GCF_000703405.1. Classification (NCBI taxonomy): domain Eukaryota; kingdom Metazoa; phylum Chordata; class Aves; order Trogoniformes; family Trogonidae; genus Apaloderma; species Apaloderma vittatum. Next base: position 57,274 of record NW_009727634.1, on the reverse strand, counting down.
GCATTATTTACTTAAAAATCATGTGTTTCTGACTTGTACTGAAAATTGCAGTAAACTTCAGCATCTCCCAGAGAGAGTTGGCTGATCTGAACCACTGCACTACTGTAGTGCTGCAGGCCCGCACGTATGACCCACTGTACGGCACTGCTACCTAGATATGCTCTAGGAGAGAGCTGTAACAAGAATAAGCTTCCTAGAAAATGATTCTGTAGATTTTTTTTTAAAATAAATTATCAGTTGAGTGGGGAATTCTCATTTAGTCAAATGGAGGTTGTTTAGAACACAAAAAGTCTGTATTCGTTTGACCCTGGCTGGTGGCCAGGTACCCATCCAGCTGCTCTATCACCCCCACTTTGTCTGCTAGACAGGGGGAGAAAATATATCAAAGGTCTCAAGGTTTGAGATAAGGACAGGGAGATCATCCACATCTACCATCCTGGGCAAAACAGACTCGTTTTGGGGGAAATTAGTTAAATTTCTCGAAGAACAAATCAGAGAAGAGCAGTGAGAGTTAAAAACTTATCTTAAAAAAACCCCACCTTCACCCCATCCCTCCCTTCTTCCTGGGCAACATATCAATCCCAGTTTATCCACCTCCTCCCCCTGAGCAGCACAGGGGGACGGGGAATGGGGGTTACGGTCAGTTCATCCAACATTAGTTCCATCACTGCTTCACTCACTCTTCCCCAGGGCCATCATGGGGTCCCTCTCATGGGAGACAAATCTTCACACACCCTTCTCCAACGTGAGTCCTCTCATGAGGGGCAATTCATCACAAATTGTCCCAACATGAGTCTTCTCACGAGGTGCAATCCACCCCGTCTCACGAGGTGCAATCCCCCCCGACGTGAATCTGGGGTGCGGTCCTTCAGGGGAAACTGCTCCTGCGCAAGTCCCGCGCAGCGTCACAGAAGTCCCACCAGCCAACCTGTTCTGGCATGAGCTTCTCTCTCCATGGGCTACGGGCTCTGGCAGCAACCTGCTCCAGCGCGGGCTTCCCATGGGGTCACAGCCCCCTTCAGGCATCCACCCGCTCAGGCGTTGGGTCCTCCACAGGCTGCTCCCTTCTTCACTGACTTTGGTTTCTTCACATAATCTCAGTCCTCTGTCTCTCTGCCAGTTGTTGTGTGACGCAGTTCTTTTTTCCTGTTTCTGAAATATGTTTTTACAGAGGTATTTCTATCCTGTCACCACTGACAGGCTCAGCCTTGGCCAGTGGCAGGTCCATCTTTGGGGCCGGCTGGCGTTGCCTCTATCAGACAAAGGGGAAGCTTCTAGCAGCTTCTTGCAGAAGCTATCCCTACAGTCCCCCTGTCACCAAAATCCAGTCAGGCAAACCCAGTACAGAGTCCCTGGCCAAAAAGATGAATCATAATCTCAAGTTGGAAGGGACCCATAAGAATCATTGTGTCCAACTCCTTGCACAGTACAGAACTACCTTAAAACTAACTATATAACTGAGAGCATCATGCTGATCTTCCTTGAACTCTGATGAACTTGGTGCCATAACCACTTCCCCAGGAAGCCTGTTCCAGTGACTGACCACTCTCTCAGTAAAGAACCTTTTTATAATACCCAGTCTGAACTTTCCCTGACACAACATCATCGCATTTCCTCATATCCTACCACTGGCCGCCAGAGAGAAAGGTTTGAGTATTAAACACATTGAATATGTGAGGTTGCTACTCAGAGCGTCAAAAGCAAGATGAATGTTTAGTCAGTGCACCACATTTCAAGATGGACATACATTTGAGCATCAGGCCACATAACTAGGGCACAGTGAAGGGCTGCAATGTCAGCTTCATATTCCCATATTCCCATGGCTTGGCTTAAACACGCCTGTCGCCCTTAAATGTTCCTGGCTGTGTGTGGTGCCTGGGTTTCATGAGCAGTAAGGAGGCTGCGGCAGCACATTTCTGACGTGTGAGATGCTGCTGCTACTGCAGGGAAGCATGAGACAGGAGGGAAAACTGTGAGTCTTGAAAGTGCGAGACGTGAGAACTCGATGAGTAGTAGTTGGTTAGAGTGTAGTGCTGATAACACCAAGGCCGTGGGTTCTAACCCCGCTCAGTCCCCATGTGTTGCCTGATCTAGTTGAGAGGCGTCCCTGGCCATGACAGGGAGGTTGGACTAGATGATCTCTAAGGTCCATTCCAGCCTAGGCCATTCTATGATCCTATGATTCTATGATTCTTTCATAGTTTGCATAAGTTAAGAGATCCTTTAGATTCACATCAAACTAACATCTTCCCACATGCATCTTAAAGATTTCACCTACCAAATAGATGCTTTTACAGGAAATATATTTTTGAAAGGGGAGCTGTAGAACCTTATGGATAGCCTGCATTTTCTTTTTTTTTTCCAGTAACATGGTGAGTCATCCTTTCCCAGAGCAATCATTAAAGACAGCCCAGCCCAGGCTCTTCAAAACTGGTAAGGAATGAGTTCATTGTTCAAGACACTATTCATCCACCACAAATGTTTAATTATACTCTAACAATGTCCCCTAATAAGTGTCTTCGAGCTGGAAAGCTGACTCAGAAATGTTCTTTTTGTCTAGCATCTGACGTGCCATAAATACTCACAGGATCAATGATACCCCTGACAAAGCAGGGATCTCTTTAGTAACTGAAAAAGCAAACAGATTTATTAACCAGCGGACCCACGAGATAGAGCTAACACCTCATTTTATATAGTACTGAACTACTCATTTTAAATACTACTGCTGTACCAGAGAGCTAGGATTTACTCTGGAAATCACAGAAGCCCGTGCCATGTGATGTTAGAAGTCAGGCTTCCTGACATTTGACAACTACAAGAGGAGACAATAAAAATCTGTATTGATGCCCAAAGCAATCCCTCCAAATAGGAATGGAGGTGACTTTCAGTCATCTGGATTTGTCAGCTAGACTGTATAGTAATAAATGTACAGTTTCCAGTAACATCCCTGCTCCTGACATCCTAATTTCAGCTTCTAATTTCCATTCCCTCTGGCTCTTCAGGCACTCAAGTACTTCATTCCCTAGAATTAACATTTTGTGACACATCTAAAATGAAACAGATCTTGCTTTAAAACTTCCCCTATTCCTTGTCCAACTCTTTTCATCTCTCTTACATACCTCTTTTGAACATTATCCTTCCACAGCAAAATGAAGTTAAAGTTAATAACACAACAGTAAAAAAATAAACTGGTAATTGAGGCAAACAAGAAAAAAAGAAACCCAGAGGGGTCTGTCATTTTTATTCCCACTTTCTTTTTTATTCTCAGCAAGTAGAGGTGGTATTACAGAGGCATGGAATCATAGACATGTTGGAGTTGGAGGACATGTTAAAGAATTGGTAGTCCCACCCCTCCTGCCATGGGCAGGGACATCTTCCACTAGACCAGGTTGCTCAAAGCCTCATCCAGCCTGGCCTTGAACACTTTCAGGAAGGGAGCTTCCACAGCTTCTCTGGGCCACCTGTTCCAGTGTCTCATCACTGTCTCAGTGAACAATTTCTTCCTAGTAAGGAATTTACCCTCTTTCACGTTAAAGCCACTACCCCTTGTCCTACATGTCTTTGTAAAAAGTCCCTCCTCTTCTTTCCTGTAGGCCCCCTTTAAGCTCTGGAAGACTGCAACAAGGTCCCCAACCAAGCAACCAGGCAACCAAGCAATCAATGAAGCATTCAACCAAGTCATTTATATGCTCTTGATTTAACACTCAAAGGATCAATAAGATACTCTAATCTGATATCTTGCAGATATTGAGACACTTGCAGAGTGTCTCACCACTCACATATCACTAGTCCTTAAAATTCCCTTGATTACTTTTATAATAGACCTTAACAATTATCTACAGTTGTAGATGTTTGCTTAGTGTGTGTCTTCCACAAAAGCGTTAAATATTGAGATGAAAACAACAAGAATATTTCCTTGCAATTTTTGGAGGTGTATTAATTATTAATGTGCCATTCAAATTTACTGGGCTTCAGCTAGCGATTCTTGCAGTGCTTTTAACTGACAGTTTTGGAGAGTCTATGGATGCAAGCGTTTTCCCCAGCAACAGCATTTCTCAGCTGTCTCATTGCAGTTATCAGCCTATTTATTTATGAACTTCAGCAGAGTCAAAAAATGGTTAAATACTCTGTATGTCTGAAACCCATCTTCTCAGACGACTCACTGAGGACTGCGAGAAGATGCTTTCAAAAACCAAGCAATCAACCATAAACTTCTGGTCCACAGAGAAGACACATACAATTTTTCTAAAATCTGAGATAATCCTTTTTGTGTTAAAACAGTGATATGATCCACATTTATGTAATAGTATTCAGCCAGGAAAAAAAGGAGAGTTACAGTCAAAACCTGAATTCAAATACTCATCATTTGCCACCATCAGTCCCTACACTATTTAGATGGAAAGTTGTATCTAGCAATGTCACTGAAGCTCCACAATCATTTCTAGTTCATCGTGTCAGATGAAGACTACAGGAAGATTAATAAGAAGTCTGACTCGTAAACATCTTTCACTTTTTCTTTTTTTTGACATATGTTTCCACAGACACATAGCCTAGGTCTACCTGCAGTTAATTATTAGAAATGCAGAAACTGAACACTAGAATTTTGATCAAAACTTCTTTGACCTTTGTTTAACTCAGCACCTACAGTGTTTACTAAACATACCTGTATGAAAATACATACAATTCACTTGGTCCCTGAATAGGGAAGATGCAAGATAATGACCTTCCATTAAGAAATACTAATGATTTTCCATTAAGGAACACTCTTATGAAGATGTATTTCTCTGCAACTGACTTCTCTTGAAAATGAGGTATTTTGAGTAAAACTGCAAGACCATGATGTAATTAGATGGATTGCTGTTAAGAGAATCATGAAGTTAAACACTCAGCTCTGAACTTGCCTTTATATTGTTTTCCATTGGCTATGAACAAAACCAAAAAACATTCCCCTCCTCCACTAAAAGGATTTATATATATATTTGTTTACCGTCTCACACAGCTCTGATGCTGAGGAAACCGTATACTTAATTAGAGCTACTGTGATTCATTACTGGAAGTGCTCCAGAATTAAATTACTCATACACTCATACAAATCTAAAACTTCTAGCAAAAAAAGCAGAAGTATTACAGGCTAACTGACTGCAAGATTTAGCATTCTCCTCCCTTCAATAGGACTTTAGGCTAAGGTTTCCATCCATGACATGTTTGTTAAGTTTTTAGACAAGCTACAGAAGGTATTTCCCAGAAGGTAGAAATGTTTCCCTGTAAATAAGAGAATATAGGTACGATCTGAATACAGGAACATCCAGCAGAAAGCGGATGAGTCCCTTTGATAAATTGAAAAGTTCACTAAAAAACTTTTTTCTCCTGTATTATCACGTTTGAATATTTTAGTCTGGAAGGTATAAAGATTGTATGAGCTTGGAAGTAAAGTGTGCGAAGTAAAGAGGTTTGTGACCACTGAGCTGTGGGAATTACGTGTTAAATGGCTATTTAACGTGTAGGAAAAGGGGTGTATTTTCCACAGATTGCTTTTATCCCTAACAATAATTTCATAGGCTGGGTGCATGCATAGTTTTTTCTTTGAAATAAATTCATCCAGAAATCTATTTTTCTCTGATTTTAGTCAATGTGCAAAACTGCACAAGAGCAGGAGATGAGCTTTCAATTTTCCCAGAACAAGATTCTATTATTCCTAGTATGCTCATAACATTAAATTTCCAGTTCCGAAAAAATAAATACTAGTTTGGATTTTTACAAAGCCTAAGTGATTTTAAACAGTCCTACAGTTCCTGACCTGTAACATGTCTGTTGCCGTAAGGTAGGTTTCTCCTTTGTGTGGTTTTCAGTACCTCTATTTGAAGTTGAAATATACTTCTTCTACAAACTGCAGCCTACCCGCAATCATAAACAAATTACACTCTCTGTGTCAACATTTGAAATCAAGTCACTAAATCATAACATGCTGGGAAGGAATTGCTGCCCCTGTCATCTACCACTTACTGTTATCAAAGCACGTAACCGGATTAGTGGGAAAACAGCTGTATTACTCATACATATAAGGTCTTTCAAACAGCAGGTTTCCTTTCAACAACAAAGCACAGCACTTCAGATAAGAAAAATGTAAATCCCAGAGGAAACCATGACATATTAACCCCTGGCAATCTTTACATGACTTAATAGTCCATTCAGTCTTTTTTTTTTTTTTCTTTCCCCTGGAAATAAATGTAAGAAGTATACTAAATCAGTAGAACTAATGTATTTTAATACATCTGCTTTTAAGCTTTTTTTTTTTCCTGAGGATTTCTCCACATACCAGGCACGGTTCATTAAATCATCCTGTCACTTTCTAGAAGTGATTGGCATGAGCTTAAATCCATGTGTCTCAGTTGTGGGCTTGAATCATCATGCATATGGGTTTTGTGGGACAACATCTTGGCAGAGGTTATCGGTAAAACAGCTCTCTAGTTAACTCAAAACCTCATTACTAAACACTCCATGGTTATTAAAGCTAACAAGCCATAGAACAACTGTTGCTTTATTGGCCAAAAGATCAAGGGAGAAAAGAAAAAATGTAGATAACTCCCAGTTATTGGTAGTGTTCATATATCCATCCACTAATATTAATTGAAAATTTTTACCTAGCTTCTTGAGCTTTTTAATTACCCAGTGATATCTAATACCAGGATGCTTCAAGAGAAAATGTCCTCAAGCAATTGTATGAAACCTATTGAACAAATCTACATTTCTTTCATCTAGCACAAAATTTTTAAGCTGATATTTTGGAGGTCCAGCATTAGTGTTGGACTTTATTTAGGCATGCCTTCTTTGTTATGGAGTATTCTGGGACAAATAATGATCACAGAATCACAGAATCACAGAATCACAAAATCACAGAATGTCAGGGGTTGAAAGGGACCTCGAAAGATCATTTAGTCCAACCCCCCTGTCAGAGCAGGATCATCTGAGTAGGTCACACAGGAAGGCATCCAGGCGGGTATTGAATGTCTTCGGAGAAGGAGACTCCACAATCTCCCTGGGCAGCCTGTGCCAGGGCTCTGTCACCCTTACAGTGAAAAAATTTTACTTACGTTTACATGGAATCTCCTATGCTCCAGCCTGCACCCATTGCCCCTTGTCCTGTCATCGGACATCACTGAGAAGAGCCTGGCTCCATCCTCCTGACATTCACTCTTTACACATTTATGAATGTTATTGAGGTCACCCCTCAGTCTCCTCTTCTCCAAGCTAAAGAGACCCATTTTTTTCAGCCTTTCCTCATAAGGGAGATGTTCCACCCACTTAATCATCTTTGTGGCTCTGTGCTGGACTCTTTCAAGTCCTTCTTGAACTGAGGGGCCAATCATCGTATCATTTAGTTTGGAAAAGACCTTTAAGATCATCAAGTCCAACCATTAACCTAGCAAAGCCAAGTCCACCACTTAGGACTATGGACTTCCAACTACACATTTAAGGACTTCTAACTACACATCTAAGGACTTCCAACTACACATCTTTTAAAGGACTTCCAACTACACATCTAAGGACTAAGGACTTCCAACTACACATCTTTTAAATACCTCCGGGGATGGTGACTCTGCCATTTCCCTGGGCAGTCTGTTCCAGTGGTTGACAATCTTTTCAGTAACAAAATTTTCCCTAATATCTGATCTAAACCTCCCTTGGTGCAACTTGAGGCCATTTCCTCTTGTCCTGTTGCTAGCTACCTAGGAGGAGAGACCAATCGCCACCTCATTACAACCTCTTTCAGGGATCTGTAGAAAGTGATAACATATCCCCTGAGCTTCCTTCCCTTTAGGTTAAACAGCTCCAGATCCCTCAGCTTCTTCTCATAAGACTTGTTCTTGAGACCCTTCACCACCTTCATTGCCTTTCCTTGAATATGTTCCAGCACCTCAATGTCTTTCTTGTCATGAGGAGCCCAAAACGGAACACAGGACTTGAGATGCGGCCTCATCAGTGCTGAGTAAAGGGGATAATCATTTCCCTAGTCCTGCTGTTCACATGTTTTCTGATACATAGCAGGATACTGTTGGCCTTCTTGGCCACCTGGGCACACTGCTGGCTCAAATGCAATGGCTGTCAAACAACATCCCCAGGTCCTTTTCCTCTGGGCAACTTTCCAGCCACTTTTCCCCAAGCCTGTAGCATTGCCTGCGATTGTCGTGACCTGAGTGCAGGACCTGGCATTGGCCTTATTGAATCTTATAAAATTGGCCTCAGCTCATCGATCCAGCCTGTCTAGATTCCTTTGTAGAGCCTTCTGGCCCTCAGAGAGATCCACACTCCTGTCCAGGTTCATGCCATACATAAACTTCCTGAGGGTGTACTCAATTCCTTCATGCATATCATTGATAAAGGTATTAGAAAGGACATCAGTCATAACTGAATGACCTGTATATCACCATATCTCTAGATGATTATCACATCATTTAAAAAAAAAAAGAAAAATTAGATTCCTTTAAAATTAGACAAGAATTAATGAACCATCTGCCTCTTAACACACTATATAAATCTAGTCAATCACCAAGCTTTTCACCAAACGAACATTAGGAAGAATAAGTCCAAAAAACCCTAAGAAGTTAAATGAAGAACTTAATATCTGAATAAAGATGAGATTTCAGACCTTATAAGAAATCCTCCTAAATGGAAGTCATGTATGTAATTTTCTAAAATCTAGCTGAATGATCAGAATACTGATCATTCTAACGCATAGCGTTTTATCTTAAAAGTCAAGATATTTAAATCCCACATAAAAAGAAAGGAACATACATGAAAGCAGTACAGAAATTAATACCAACTTTGTAGTGGATGAAGCCTTTGTAAAAGTTAGGCCTCTGTATATGCCGTTAATAATCTTAAGAACAAATAATAAAAAGTATGTCAATTCTGGTGCTTAGTTTTGGTTGGAGGCTTTGGCTGGACCATGGAAAAACTGAGCAAACTTCAAAATAAAAGGGAAAATATTCTAAAGAAAAAGGACCAAATTTCTTTGACTTCTTTTGCTTGAAGAATGCCTTGCAGTAGTGCAACCGTTTGTTTTGTATCAACAGCATATCATTGCCATTCTGTTAGAGAAATAAAATATGAGAATATGTCTCCCACAATTCCAATACGTCGGTCATTTAAGCATATGAAAACGTAAGTTATATAAAAGTAATTGCAATACTGAAAGGATCTGATATGGACTTTCAAATGGGGAGTGCACAACACCAAATAGGACTTTATAAAGTATTTAGAGATACCATGTTCTATTAAGTATATTTCTCTGAGTGTTGCCTTCCTCTGAGGATGAATGCAGCATGACCAAAGAGTCCTCTTTAGATCTCCAGCATAATATTTGATGTGTGCCTCTAAAGCTCATTGAAAGAGGAATCATTCTTAGATTTTCTAAGTTTAAAAACCACCAGGAAAATACGCTGTAGAAAATATTCAAAGATTTCTAGTCCTTTTTCAACACCAATCCCAACCTTGGGGCCTCACTGCATGACTGAGTAACACTGGACCTTAGCTAATAAAAGAGCCTGAGTCAGGGCAAGTTTAGCACTAAGACAGATTATTTTTGGCCAGCTGGGAGAAAATAAAAGGAAGAGTTTGGAAAGCTATGTAAATCAGGAGGTAGTGGGGGTCCAAATTTTCCAGTAGCAAAAGCTGGCGCAGCTCCACTGAACACAGTAATTTTCAGCAGATTGTGATTACAATTTTTAAATTTTTTTTTAAACTAGCAAGATTTCATCTCTCTAATGTCATTATAGAAAAGCTTATTTCCTTTAATAATAGCAATAAAAACATTAGCTTCTTTCTTTCTTCACTCCAATTTAGACTAAAGAAAATGGTAATTCACTATTAAAACCTTTAACAAAGGAAATGTCGCTTCAAATAAAATCTTCTCTCTTCTACTTGAAGGAAGGTCTAGCTAGACTGACAGCAAATGATGAAGCAATAAGCGGTGTTCAAAGAGATTTCTGATAGTGATATTTCAGGTCTTTCTCCCTGCAGGCTGGCTACAACACATCTGTAGAAGTTGAAAATTGTCTCCAAAATCATTCCAGTTACTCGCGATGCAGACTGTCTCTTGTCATTAAGAGGATGTTAGTGTTCCCATCCTAAATACTTAGTATCAAAGCTCTACAGTTCAACAGCTTAATAAAAAACCAAAAAAGCTTTGCCCAAGGCTAAAGTATGACATCCAAGGTATCAGCCTGAAAACTGAATGTTGTCCATACCAACCTCCCCTTCACTAAATCCATTTTATTTTGCCTTCAGCTTTCTTGAAAAGCAGGAATTTGCACTTTAAAGCCCTCGTAAGTATTAAAAAGACTAAAATGCCATTCAAAAAAAAAGAAAAAAAAAGAAAAAAAAACAGAAAAAAAACAGAAAAGAACTATTTTAAAGAATTATTCAAAAACTCTATTATATAGCAGCAGAAATTTTAAGTCTGGTAGTCAAGTCTGAAGTGCAGTAATTATATGTAGTATTGAAGTTTCAGATCATGTTCTGAAAGATCTCAGCTGCTGAAAAGCAAGCCCTGAAAATACAGCACCACCTCCATTTGAATATCCTTACAATCCTACTGCCCTCCTAACAATCCTCTGACCTTCACATCACATATGCTGTCTCTGTATGCATAAATTATGTGCATTTTTAAGTTCCTTCATGGATTCTCCCCTCTATTATATCACCTATTACAAGAAAATTTGCTCTGCTATCCATCTGTCGAACTTCTTAGGAACACCTCTTCGGCAGGTCAGCTGTATGGCTGCACATCTTCTGTCACCATGCATCAATTAACACAAGCACCGCAGATAATCTGCTCTGTGGAAGAAGGAACCCTACTTCCTCTGTACCATTTTCTCTCATACCGCAGTATGAAACCTGGGAACCATCAATTATTTCAAGAGAATTTGGATATACTAGTCAAATAGAAGATGTGCTACATATACCAAAATAATATATTGCAAAGGAGAATTTAGTTACATAGAAGTTTGTTTAAATCACTTTTCCCTGTCGCTCAAATGTATAGATAGCAACAAATCTAGAATTTTAATTATATTTTACGGAAAATAGTAAGCGAAATGTGGAATTGTGCAATATATTTTAAGTCTCCTGGCAACTTAATATTCAATTGTCTTACACCTCACATTAAAAATAGCTTGCTTATGGCTTTGTTGACAGAAATTTTGTGGAAACAGCAGATACTCACTGAAACTACATTCACAAAGTCATCGTCAGACAAGGTCTCTAACATCTCAATGACTGAAGTGCGGATGAGCTTCAATGTCAGTCCACTGACACTCCCACTCCTAACAGAAATCCGCAAGATAAGATAAAAGTTGAATTTAACAAATCTTATTTAAAACATATGAAAAAATATAGTACCAACCAGCAGTCTAAATAGCTTTCAAACTAAAATAGTCAATAACTCTTCTAAATTCTCAAACTCATCATCACTGTTCCTACATTATTACAATAAAATATTAAGTCCAAAACCAGCAATCAAAGCCCCAGTCTTGTAGCTCAGATGAAATCATCACGGTACATAATTTTCTCATATTCATTTCAAGAAATCTTAGAAAGTTTACACCTTCAACCAATGCATTATCTAAGCATTTTATGCTCCTACACAGAGATTTACAGCTTTAGATTTTCAGATACCCAAATGACAGCTTGTTTGATTCAAGGCAAAATCTAAGCTGAAGTAAAGAAATAACAAATGTTGATAAAACTTGCTACTGATATGAAAGCACTTCATCACATTTAAAAGCATTAAATGTAAATTCTCTTACTGAGATCTTTTTCAGCATAATGCAATCTGTTCAACACATCAGGTTCAATGTTTCCCTCAGCCCTTCAACGTTAGCTAAATGAAGGAAGCCTTGCCAAGGCAAAGAGAGTCTTTATTAAATTCTTTGCTTTCTATTAATGCCTTATAGTAACCAAACTGGGCGATTTCTAAATATGTATGGTAAAACATGCAAAATCTGCATACATTCTCATTTAGCCACATGAAATCATGATTAAATCTACTGTAATGCTTCTAGTAATTTGTTTTTTACAACAAATCTTGGCATGCGCATGAGAAATTTTTAATTGATTACTTCAGTAATTAAGAAACTGAAAGCAGAATAACATTCACAGGGTTAAAACCCACTTTCTTGTCCCCATTTTCAAATCTGACTTTGGCTTTTTGGAGATATTTTTTCCTGTGTATTTGTTTCGTTCATGCCAAGATTTTTGATTCTTGCGTATACAGACTTCTTAATCATCTGTCCATTTCCCAGCATACAGAGATTTGTTCAATACGTATAAGTGCCGCTATTCCCCTAATGTTCAATATCCAGACATTAAACACTTACGCATCAACTAAAATAAGCATATCTTTGGGAGAAGCAGCTCCTTGGATATACCTGAAATAAATAAAGAATATCTATGATACAAATTTGAAAATACATTTGTTACATATGACGGGAGCCACTCTGCTATCTCCAAACTAAATCACAAAACAGTTTAGGCTGGAAGGAACCTTTAAAGGTCATCTAGCCCAATCCTTCTGCAGTGAGCAGGGACATCTGTAACTCAATCAGGTTGCTCAGAGCCCCATCGAGCCTGACCTTGAATGTCTCCAGGGTTGGAACCTCCACCACCTCTCCGGTCAACCTGAGCTTAATGACCAAAACCCTCCTGCTTTAGCAAGCAGAAAACCATGTGCTGTCATTTTATCTCTTGTTGTGTCTTCTAAATAAATAAAATTCTAAACCACATTAGAAAAGTCTGGAAGCAGGATATACTGATCAAAATTCACTATTTTCAGATGTTGATAACTGGAGAACATGAATGCTCCTTTAGAGATGAAAATCTTGATGACAGTTGAATTATTAGGTCAGTCTAGGTTACAAAAAATAATTTATCTTTTGAAAAAAATTATTCAACTTTTATGAATCTTACAGAAAAAAAAATCATGATTAATAATCCCACTGTTCTCTTCCCTTTTACCAATCAATTTTTTTAATAGATAGTTTTTATCATTATTTTTGCTTCTAACCCACTGAGATATATTTGTAAACGTGCAAAATTTGGAAGAATGGCTCGGTGCAGCAATCTGAATACATTTGACTTTGACAAAAAATCAACAGTTTTAACTGCCTTATATGTATTCAATAGTTATCTTCCTACAAAAGCCCGTGTAATGCAACAGTATGATGCACTATAGTGGATACTGCATAACAAGTAGTATGATTTGAAAATTGTTTATTCAGAAGAATTAACTGATTTTTAAAAATATAAAATAACAATATCTAAAAGAAAGGATTATTTGTTATAAATAAAAAAAAAGTCTTTAAAGTCATATCTAGAAAGTAAGAGATGTAAACAAATCAGTACTCCAAAGAAAACTTACCATGGTCTTCTGCGAACATCATACAGATCAATTTTGTTTGGAGTTCGACTTTTGTCTACCCATGGGGAAGCTAAAAATGAAAAAAAAAAGCAGAACCAATTAAAAAATTTAAAATCCAACAAAATAATGAATCAATATCACTCACTTTGAACTATACAAATAGGAACATGTAGTATATAAAAAAAAGGTTGTATTTGTGTAATCTGTTTTCGGAATACCTATACATCCCCATATATATATAAGCATATAATATAATGCAAAAATCTATACCTAGATAAAGACCTTAAATGATCAACTTGTGTTAAAGGAATTGTTACTTATTGACCACTGATTCAATGGAACCAGAATTTCAAGCAAAGTACTCCAGAATATGAAATAACATATTTTTTGGACAAGAAAGTACTTAATTTTAAAAACCTGTTCTATGAAACAACACTGAGCTGATCTAAAGCTTACTTATGCATGTAAAAAATTATACATTGACTCGAGTTTTACTTAAAAATGCAAATTAGAGAAGTAACATAAAAGTATCATATATTCTGAAAATAAAATGAGATCGATATACTCCTGTCTCTGTAAAGACAATGCTAAGACTGATAACCTTTTACAAGTATTTAATCTAAGCTTTACCACAATTTTCAGCAAGGGTTGAAACTTCTCCTTACTAAAAAACAAAATGAGTCCTTCAAAATCAATTGACAGCTTAATGAACACAAATAAAAATGTGTAAAGTTACATGAAATGAAATAAAGTTCTGCAATTCGCTCTCTCACTGTATGCCAACAGCATTGTGGGAGCTATTTCCTGACATTAATAATTTTGTTTGTCTAGGAAATTAAGAAGGACATAGGCAGCTCCAGGATCCTTCCAGGAAAGCACTAATCTAAGACAAACGGGAAGAATTATGATATTTTTGTCCATGGATATGAAAGAAGCCACCAGCTTAGAACAGCTGCCTGTTCTTGATTTTTCTAAATGAACTCTTTCCTAAGTGACCATAACCTGAGTGGGCATATCAGTTACCAGAACATTTAAACTGAGCATAATCCACAGGATATTTATCAGTACATACATTTAACAGCCACAGAAAACACCGCATAATGTTGCACACCAGGAGAACCTCAAACTCTACCCTAGTATTGTCTATGATCTCAGATGAGACTGCCTGACGAGTCCTTTGCGACCTGAAGGGATAAGGGTCTTTGAAATTTCCAGAAATCAGAGAATAGAATTTTTAAGACTGCTATATGTCAATTTGTAACTTAAGTGTGATTACTCAGGTATGTACAGGTTAAATTCACCAGCAATTTTTATGAGCCTGAAGTTACAGTTACCATATGTTTGATCACAGACTTTCTGTGTTCATCCAGACTAACCTCTCCATTGGAATTCTGTATGAAAATCCATCTTTCAGATAAATTCCTGAGACTTGCGAAACCTACATCCAATGTACTCATTTTAGTTTGTATTATGAGTGGTTTAGGTAAAATAAATGCAAATCAAGGTAGCACCCAATACTGCTATATTTTGGCCCAAACTTTCAGTCTTTTTCATTGACATCCAAGAAAAGGCTCTGCCCTATCAAACCTGTTCCTCAATACATATATATCTTCATAAACAGAGAATTATTTGAATGTATGCACTTGGATTTATTAAAAAAAGCCCAAACAGATAAAATCCTTTTTTTTAATGTTATTTTTTCATGTAAAAGATAAGTCCAAGTCCTTAACTGCATTCTCCAAAGCAAATGGATGGTGGTTCAGAGAGAATTTGAACACAGGAGCTGAAGAAGAGTGCTTTTAAGATCATATTCTGCTGTAACAGTGGATACTGACATAGGTATTCAGAAACTAGTCTGCTATTTTTTTAACCTTTAGAAAATTGATTCAGTTCTGAATTATAGTTTCTTAGCTAATAAATTATCTACTGAAAACCATCACATGAACATTTAGCTACAATTTATCTGATATTATAATCTCCCAGAAGATGATAGTGTAACTTCACCATACTATTTTGAACTACAGTCTGACTTTTCTAAGGTCTGAACTAAAATGTACAGAAGTATATGTAACAGGAGACAACATGAAAAGTAATACAGTTACGTGTATCTGAAGTATTTAAGAGCTACAAATTTATGTTAAGGTAATGTCACATGACAGCTAAGCACATCAGTTCCATGAGGTCAACACCAGAGCTCTAAACAGAAGACAGTTCAGAATTTGGTCCTTTAAACCAAATGTAGTGTGGTAAATCTTTCAGAAACATGAAGAGGCAAAATTAATACTAACTTAAACTTGTAAAGAAATAAAAAGGATTTCATAATGTGACCTATCTGAAACTTCTAACATTTCCAAAAGCACCAAAAGACTCTGTATAACAAAAGTTGTGGGGTTTTTTTAACTGAAACACAATCCAGAACAACACTTTTCATCCTCTCCTCTCCTCTCCTCTCCTCTCCTCTCCTCTCCTCTCCTCTCCTCTCCTCTCCTCTCCTCTCCTCTCCTCTCCTCTCCTCTCCTCTCCTCTCCTCTCCTCTCCTCTCCTCTCCTCTCCTCTCCTCTCCTCCCGCGGCTCGCCTCTCCTCTCCTCTCCTCTCCTCTCCTCTCCTCTCCTCTTACTTAATTTTCTCTTTTCTTTCTTCCCTCTTCCCTTCCACCCTTTTTTATCTTTTTTCTTTTTCTCTCCTTTATGGAGAGAATGCTCAAAACTTCTGGTTGAGACAGAGTAAAATAAAAGACCTGATGACAAATCTTTCCAAATCACTCTTCAGAGGAGGTCTTTCTCTTAAGACTCAGGCAACTAAGCCTTGCACTCAGTATTACCACAGTTTTTCAGTAATTTTCTGGACTGAAACAAACTTCAAACTGTCTCTTTTGGCTACCTCTATATTAGTAAGTTAAAAAGCACAACAGAAGAGAAGAGAATCACCAGAACTAGAGTAAGAACCATTAGAACTCTCCACTTATACACAAAAGAAACTGTGAATAAACCATTCAGCACACTACAGCCTATCTAATCCTTCTGAAGATTACTGTAAATGGTTTTCAATTCTGGGAGACAGACTGAGTGGTGAATAGAGCAGTCAAATTCTTTCACTAGCTTGGCCCTTCTAGTAGATGCAGAGACACGTGGAGAAAATCTTTAAAAACATGATTTCTCATCATGTCTTTAAACCAGTATTTTATGTGCCACGTGTCAATAAGTTTCTTTTTCCTAATTAACATATTTCTATCTGTTGAGACAAATATCACAAGCACCTGTATACTTTAGTTTCGATGTAAGGAAATTTTTCTGGTTTTATGCTGTGATGGCAAAACTTTTCATCAGATATTAATGGGTGCTGGATCATATAAACACAAAGTAAAAACACAATGTCTAGTGAAGAAATTAGTTATATTGATCTTTATGATGTTTTCTGCATGGCTAAACATAAATAAGGATTCACCCCTTAGTATCTAAAATTTCACTCACACCAAAGAAGTTCTGAACTCCCTCTTCAACCTCAAGAATTAACACGACTAAATTAGTCATTCATCCTAAACTCTCTCTGGATTAGCACTTTTAATTTTAGATGGCTTTGAATAGTCTTAAATCTATTCACTGATTTTTGGTAACTTTATGAGTATTAAGGTTCTTAGTGGAATTTTACTACTAGGAAACTGAAATTCCCTTAGAACATTTGATCTTCAATGATCTGGTTTAATTTACCCTGCTTTAATCTTTATAATAATTTAGAAGGGATGGACACCACTGAAAAAGACATGTATTGCCTTAGTCCATATACAGAACACGCTATAAAGCCATTTGGGGAAACTGGCTTACATCTTAATGACAAAAGCCATTATATGGTCTAAGATGAAAGCAAAATTAAATACACAAGAACATGATTGTGCATATTCCTAAACTCTAGAGCAAGAATTTTGAGACTTATGGTTTTATTTATATAACCTGTTGTTTAAAACATGCATTTTAAACAGGTGCCTTGAAATCTAGCTCACCGAATGTCTTAAGAAGTCACCCTCACCATGTTTCACTGTTACATAGTAATAATGTCTTTGAACTGTGTCAATCCTCCATAGCTCTCTGTTGCATATATTTGGCTTTAGTCATGTTTTCCTTTGATGATTTTCCTGTTTGGCATACAGTCAGATTTGATATTCTATAAATTATTCATTGGATTTGATATCCCTCCCCCTTCTGCTGTTTGCATTATGGAGATACAGGCCCGGCTATATTTCAAGCAAGAGTAAGACATCCTCATCTGCTATTTCTGCACATGTAGGGTGGAAATCCTCAGCTTTGTTGATTACGTGTAAATGCAATTCATGCAGTATGGAGGCTGTCACTACAGACTAAACGAAAGTATTCCTCAGGAAAGGGAGACCTTGGCTACATCTGTCCATTTTTTTATCATGAGAGGACTCCAGAGGCAGAGTTGAGTGTTGTGGGGAGGCCTTCCCGAAAGTCCTGCGCAATGACAACTCAGTTACATCCACCCTGGTCTACTGGTTAGCTATGCATGTGAAAGGAACAGAGAGGCACGGATGATTTATTAACAACTTTACATCCAAGCAATGCATTTGGGAAAAGAGGTTAAAAGCTTATAGCAAGACAGGTAACAGACACCAACTATCAAATCCCACAGAGCCTCATCTTATTCTGGCTTAAACATTATTATGTCTCCATCTCAGAGGGTTACTAGGTAGTCAACCTCAATATAGCATTTACCAGTTTAGGCAAACAAATATTTATTAAAGCTGAATTTCACCTTGATATCTCTCAAATAAGCATTCAAAACATCCATCAACACTGACTATTCAGTTTCCTGTGCCAGATTCAGTAAAGTCTTCCTAAGATGGAGCAAAGGTACAAACTAGAGCTCATATTTTGCCTTTAGTTTCATTTCATACTTCTCATGGTTTAGGGAACTTATATGAACAAACCTGTAATCAGGTATATGCAATAATCCATACTAGTTGAGAAATTCCTTAGATCAGTAGTCAGAAAGAAGTCATTCATTTTGATGTGGCAGTAACACTTTTGCAGTATTACTCTGTTATTTTTCAATAAAGATGAAAAGTGGTGAGACATAGTAGTTCAAAATAATAAACGGCCATAATTTTATTAATTAATAAAGTTAATATTAAATATAAAATAAAATACAAAATATAAAAATTCAAATTTAAATATAAAATTAAATTTAAATATAAAATTCATCATCATAAAGTGTTTTGCAACATTATATTTAAAACTCAAGATATGTGTACCGTAATGATGAACTGGATTAATAACCAATCTTCCCCAAGACAGAGATTGTTCCTGACCAACTCCAGGCTACTACAGATGTTCAATCAAGACTGAATGTACCACTTAACTATTTTACTAAGATAATGACTTAAACTTGCAAAGACCACAAATTTTATTCAGGTAAAATCTATCTGATATAGACAGCTTTTTGCAATATTCTCTGTAACTTTCATGGCACGATCACCAGAAAAAAAGAGAACAATCATCTCAGAGGTCTTCACAAAATGTGTTACCTATGTGGTTATGGGCACTGCTGGCTCAGTTTCATCCCAAATCAATTCAGCAATGAGTTTTATATGGGAACAGTCCATATGCAAACAAAATCATGACTTTATTGGTCCCAATACGCCAAAAGAAAAGAAAGTGATTCAAAAATGTAACACAATCTGCAGTCTGCATCTTAAAATTAACTTCTCAAATGGCTCTGGGTTGTCTCAGTTCAGAGGCAAATATTTCTGCTTCTGCATGTATAAACTGAATTTCACCCCATATTGGTTTCACCTGGACTAGCTACCATCCCCCAAAAGGCAGCTATAATATCAGAGCTTGAAAAAGAGGTGCAGAAGCAGTAAGATATTTTGTTGGGGTTTTTTGCTGGTTTTCTTTTTCTTCCTATAAGGGCAAATTCTAGAGACTTCAATCTGTATCATAAAACCACAGATATGGTATAAACTTCATCATGAAGATACGGTGGTCTGCTGTCTGCAGTTTCATCAACTCATTGGAAATAAGACATTATCCCATAATTGAGTGGATATATGATCTCTAAGGTCCCTTCCAGCCTAGGCCATTCTATGATTCTAATACACTTGCACAACTACAATACTCAGCACATCAGTTTTGAAAAATGAACCGTAATTAAATGTGTTGTAAGATATTGCATAGCATGACAATGGTTAGATCCAAATCATGTTAGTCCTATCCTCCCAGATTTCAGCAAAATAGGAAGTAAACAATGCCCGGAGACTTATTGCAATGTAAAAAGGGGAACTATCTAGCTTAGGTACTAATTGCACTAATTGATAATTTATAAGCTGCATTAGTGGGAAAGTGTTTGGGGTTTGGTTTGGTATTTTTACTTTAAAGGCTCCTTTGAATGTTGAGTTGTTAACAGGAACTGACAGCTATAAAAAATAAAACCATTCACACACACAAAAAAAGAAAAAGGTGAAGCTCTCAGTTTTTTAAGGCTTTTGATTCATTTTTTATGGATTTTTTAGGCTTTCTAGTCTCTTAATACCTTCTTCAGTAATGACTTTCTTTGGAGAGTTCAATATCATGGCTGCAACACTATTGTTTGCTGTTAATGGTTAACACAAGAGCAGCTGTGCACAGCAAGTCCTTCATTTGGACAGATACCATTTTAGTTTATTAGAAATTGATTTTTAAAGCTCTTCCATTATTAATTTGCCTAAGCAGGGAATGCTCCAGTAGCTGAATGAGACCTGCTTCACTGACATCTGGAAATAGGTTCAAGATTGTTATTTTTTTTTTTATATGAAGGGGAAGAGATAATACTAACTCTTCTCTATCCATATTTTCAATCCAAGAATTTTAAGACTTTAGGGATAAAATTATTTTTCTGGATAATCAGCGCTACAGCATTATCTTTTCTTTATCTGTGAATTTAATACTTTGAAAGCCTTAATTACATAGGAATATCCTAGTAAAATACTGGCATGAGGAATTTCCTCTAATTAATAAAAGTTTCCATCATATTATACTTATTTATTAAACAGATAAACAATGTGAGGCTAAGTACAAGGCAGATCTAGAGCAAAAAAAGAGAAACAATACAACAATTCTTATGGCTCTACTATTCAGCACCAATGCTACAAAGAACCTGAAAAGACTAACACATCTGCTGATATTTAAACAATTATATGAATTTAAGTATGAGTTAGTAATAAAACAGAACTGTGAATTTTTAAAAAAACTTGGTGTTAGACATATTCCTGGCTTGAATCCCTAACCTTCAGAGGATCAGTAGAGAACTCATTAATTTCTCTATATCTCTTTCTTTTACCTGAAAAATGAGGACAGAGATATTATTATTACTTTTAAATTGGAAGTTGTCCTAGGGATGAAAATTAAGCTATGTGTTTTATGCCATGCAGCATATATATGCCTGCTATTCGTATATATATATATCTCATAAAATAATCTAGGAGTGTTTCAGAACATGAAGCTTCCTAGAACAAGACTGGAGAACCTTTTGGTATTGAAGAACAGCATCCAGTATCCTCATTGGGAAAGATCGTAAGCATATGTTGTCACACATGTGGGGCTGTCTATTTATTTTAATAAAACTCTGACTTCTTGTCTTTACTAGTATAAATATATCTTCAAAGCCGAGAGAGCAAAGAGCTTAAGAAACACCTGTATGCATGATTAAGCCATGCTCTGTTCCAACATTGCAAACTTTTTCAGTATGTAACATTTAGCTAAGAAAGACTTTAACTTCACAGATAATTCACAACTTGGGATTCAATACTTTCCAAGTAAACAGCTGGATCTCCACAGGGCTGCCACCCTCTCAAAATGCTACTTGTCTAGTTCATCTGGAAGTCTGTCAAGAAGTCGGTCTCCTTAGGAAATACTATTTCTCTTCACAAGTATGAAGTTCGTAATGTTCACCTAAGAAGTTGATAATGTATCACCTTTCTACTGGCTTTCTCATAAGACTGGGCTAGTCAAAACAAATCTCCTCACCACCGATTTCCCTTCTTCTCGCACTCTGTTCTAAGATGACTATGATCAAGCAAAGATGAAAAATATACGTGTCTAGCTTATATGATAAAAGAAGGACCAAAACGGTGCAGACAGGAGGCTGCTCTTAAAAAGGAAGAAATCCACCGAGAGAGAAGGTACAGAGCTACACAGCACTTTAGGAGTGGAATTTGCTAGACACGCCATATTGGGAAATCAAGTTTAAAATTTCCCATAGTCTCTTGTTAAATCACCACGTGGAAGTGGGAAGATTTGGAACATCTGTGTACATGACAATATTTCTTCTTCCATTTTTTATTTTTTCTCATTATGAATTGCCTCACGTTGTTGAATCTTGACCGAGTGGCACATTTCCACCTTCAGTACACTGCAGACCAAACACTGTCACACTGAGTCTAGGCTCAACATCTCTTCATAAAAGATACTGAACCTATTCATGCATCGTCATGCTACTGTTACTGCTAAATAAATCTATTAACTGGAATCTGAAACTATCCATATCAGTACAATCTTTTCTACTATTACCTTTGCCAAATAGTACACTTCCCTGAGAGGGCTAGATTGGTGGTGTTGATCAAATTTTACTAAACATTCATCTAAATCAGGAGTAGATTTTCATTTGAGCAACCCTTTGCAGCCAAACTTTCTTAAGTATATTTATTGCTATAACGAGAAAGCCTCCTATATCATATTTAACTGGAAATAAATGTCCACTGTCTGCAGTCCAAAACAAAAGAGAGGCGACATCTGTCAAAAGGTACATAAATAAAAACCGGTTTTTTAAATCTGTTTAATTAGTAATTGCTACAGTGAAAATACTATGCTTCCCATTGCAGTATTTTAATGAAGCATTGATTAACAAATATAACCCTTATTGCCTCTCTAATTAAGAAGGATTTCAAGATTAAATGAGGAACTGGTTGTATTGCACCTGCAATTCCAAGTAGCCTGCCAAAAATTTTATACTAAATTGTTATTTCAGACAGATGATTTCTAAAACCTAGCAGTGAAATTAGCTGGGTAGATGCCTCACAAAATGTAAGTAACTTCATATCTGCCAAATCATATTAAACTACTATAAATAAATTAATATAGTTAATTTAATATAATTAAATTAATTTATTTTTCTGTAACTGATTTGTCCACTGCCCAGTTGCTAATTATAAATTAAATCTGCAGTCTGATCTATGTTAAAGTACCTTACTGTCTAGTCAGAGTCTGTGAAGCTCTGCATGTGCAAGCCTACCTGGAATGGATTCAATAGTTAAAAAAAAATAAGAAAAAAAATGAAGAAAAGGAAGTTTAACATTTCAACCTCCTGCCACTAAAGATTCCAGCTGTACCACTGTGGGGGATCCAACAGGTACATCTACTAGATGTACTAGTTCCAACTAGTGTCAGAACTTTAACTAAATGGTCAAGCACCTTTCCAGTAGTACTAGAAGATGCTCTATTTTCAACTAATACATCTAGTAGTAGTACTAAGAAGGTGCTTGAATATTTAGAAGAACTTGTGCTCTCTTGCCATCTCACAGATAATCCAAATTTTCAACTTTGGCTCACAGTTTTTCCAATAAAACTCTTCTGAATTTGTTCAGTGCTTCAAAAAAAAATCTTCCAAAATTTCATAATATAAAATTTCAGAAGGGTTTGCTTAAAAAAAAAAACAACACAATGAAACACCACAAAATATATTTCAACTTTATTTCATGGTAGTGGTGCAAATTGAGTCTTACTCTTGAGTTATACAGTGGAAAACTGTTGCCTTTCAGGACAAGGGCTGGAAGCTTCTACCAATATTTTTAAAGCAGGTGAAACTAGAAATGTAGTTAAATGCTCAGTCCTATCTTGCCTTCTGCAGACAACTTATAAGAGTTTTCTCATACAAGTTATACGTGGGAGATGTTCAGAAAGCTGACTGTGATTTCCTGTTGAAAAGAACAAAAGAAGCTGTAACTAATTCCCCAAAATGACACCAGGTAAATCAAGATTCCTTTTCTGAGACGATTCTAGATGGTCTCTGAGCATGCATTGGACAGTAGTGCAGGATAATGGTATCAAGGTCCCCGTTTTTACAAGTCAGACAGGACATAAAACAAGATCATCTCTAACAGGACACAATATATATTCACTACATGCCTTTATGTCTGGGTCTGGCTTTTCTGGCCAGGTTTGTTGACATAAAGAAAGTAAATAAAATTCTGATCTCAGTTACATTCAGCCACATGGATATTTAAAACTGTTTATATTTTTAACCTTTTTTTTTTAATTCTTGGATTTCAACACAAGTTATTTTTACTGAATCTGATCTCACCCATCATATTGTATCTTCTTGTTACGGCAATTAAATTTAGTAACAAAACCCTAAGAGAAATCCCCACCCCATAGCTTCATGAGAATGTTTTCTTTATCTTTATGTCAGTCATAAAGAATTCTGTATGTACTGCTTACAAGGTTAATTTGAGAAGCAAAAATGCCTCTGGCAATGATATGCGTGTCAGATGAAGACTGAAGCATTACAGTTGGCTGTGAAAAAACTCACTTAAAATGTCTGAGCCATTTGATTTCAGTGATTTGGCAAACTGACCAGTCACTCTGATAACATTTTTTACAATTTTAACTATTGTTAAGAATGTAAAATGATAAATTAAATGCTCAGAAAATATCTGAACTTTGGACAACAGTAGTTTGTATACTAAACCTGTAGCATTTCATATTTTTGATGTGTTAGTAGTAGCTCTGTGTTAATGAATAGAAAATTTTCATCATGTAGAATCCAAAATACTTGTAAGGTAACTTCATTAAATCCCGTAAAATAATTTCCAGATAATTTGCAAACAGTCATTGCATGGACTGTACCTAGTTTTTGCACTGATGGATGAATATGGACAGAAAACATATGGAGCCTTCTTTTCATCCTCAATCAATAAGCCAACAAATGTAATTTAGTTTCTGAGCAGAAGGAAGATGTCTGGTGTTACTGCGTTTCAGCAAACATTATTTCCCCTTTGAGCAAAAGGAAATTATTAAGCGAATACTATTATGGAATAAATTGTAGCCTCACGCAAATATGATTATTTCTTCAGATAAAATCAGTCAGCTCCTTAAAAGTGAAGGGCACCATATGCACCAGCAGGCTCTGCAGCCTCCTAGATAATCTCAGGGGGGACCTTATCACTCTCTACAACTGCCTGAAGGGAGGGTGCAGTCAGGTGGGGGTTGGGCTCTTCTCCCAGACAACCAGTGACAGGACAAGAGGGCACAGCCTGAAACTGCTTCAGGGGAGGTTCAGGTTGGGTCTCAGGAAGCAATTCCTCACAGAGAGGGTGCTCAGGCACTGGGATGCTCTGCCCAGGGAAGTGGTGGAGTCACCGTCCCTGGAGGGGTTTAAGGAGAGCCTGGATGTGGCACTTAGTGCCCTGGTCTGGCCCATGTGTTGGTGTTGGGTCATAGGCTGGACTTGATGATCTCAGAGGTCCTTTCCAGCCTCAATAATTCTGTGATTCTGTGATGCCTGTGTTCAAGACCATGTTTACATGGTGCAGATGTGTAACCCGGGATAACTGATATGGGAAGAGGGAATGGACAAAAAGCTGCATGGAATCTCTTGGGATACTCTGCCTCTCATCTTGCGAGCTGCATTTAAGCTCAAGCCCTTACTCCTTGTCCGAAATATACTATGTGGATATCTGGGCACTGTGTTGTGTTCTTCTGATTCTGACTTTGATTCAGGGACTTCCTGGCTTGACTTCAGAGTTGCCTTGTCAATACGGACTTGTCAGTCTGACATGTGAAGCTGACCCCAGGGCAAGCACTGCATCTCCCAGGAGGTCTCAATATGTCCAACTTTTTTTAACCTTGTCCTTTCCATAAATTATTATTTGAGTATGAGTATGCTGGTTTAGTATTTAGTATGAGTATGCTGTTATTTAGTTCTTGTTTTAATACATAGGTTGTTATTTGCAACCTGATCTAGTTAAAGATGTCCCTGCTTACTACAGGCAGGTTGGACTAGGTCCCTTCCAACACAACTCTATGATTCTATGATTCTATGATTCTGTGACTGATTCTATGATACTACTTATGAACTGACAGTAATTCCAGACAACAGAGTAAGATTGGAAGACAAAAATCTTTCTCTACCTGGATGAGTACCTTTGTCCTGGCTAGTTCTTCAGTTGTACACTTCCAGGACAGCCCAGCATTGCTGCAACTCCTCTACATGAGCAGACATTGCAAGCACAAATAGATATTATATGAAAATTACATGCGATGTTCTTTCTGTTGTTCTGAATGACAATATTAAAATTTATATGTGAGCTTTTTCCAAGTTTTCTTTTGGAAGTAGGGGAAAATACAGAGTGAAAAGGAAAACTCCAGAATTATGGAGACTGTTCATGCTCCCCATCAGCTATTTATAAACACTTTTAAGATCTCTCCTGAGTCTCGTCTTTTCAAGGCTGAAAGCTAGTTCTCTCAGTCTCTCCTCATGCAACAGATCCTTCAATGCCCTTAAGCATTGCTGTGGTTTTTCACTAAGTCCCTGTCTCTTTTGTACTGGGGAGTCTAAACTTGGATCTTTCGCTCCAGATGTGCTTCACCAGCGATAAGTCAAGTGGAATGATCACCTCCTTCTATGTGCTAGAAATACTCTGCCTAATGCATCCCAGGCTCTTGCTGGCCATGTCAAACTTGTCCATCAGAGCCTCCAGGTTGGGTTTTTTTTTGTAAGTCTTCTTTCCAGGTAGTATGGCCCCTGCAAGTACAGGTACCTGCAGTTATTCCTCTATCAGATGCAGAACTTCACATTTCCCTTTGCTGAACTCCATGAGATTCCAATTCTCCACCCTGCTGAGGTCCCTCTGAATGACAGTGCAACCACCTTGTGTATCAGCCACTCCCAATTTTGCACCATCTGTACACTTGCTGAGGGTGAACCCTGTCCCATCATCCAGGTCACTAATAAAGATCCTCAGTAACATTGGCCCCAGTATTGAATCCCTGGGTACACCATTTTTCATTGGCCTCTGGCTGGACTTCATGTCACTTCTCATAATCTTTTCAGAGATCAGCAGTTTGAACAGTTTTCAGTCCATCTCACTGACCATTTATCTCAGCTGTACTTCATCAATTTGTCTATGAGACTGTTAAGGGAAATACTGTCAGAAGACTTCCTCCTGAAGTCAAGACAAACAACATCACTGCTTTTCCCTCATCCACCAAGTCTGTCATGTCATCACACACACTTACCAGGCTGATCATAAAGGATTTCTCCTTTCACCCATGTTGACCACTCCCAATCACCTTCGTATCCTTACTATGTTTCAAAATAGTTTCTAGAAGGACTTCCTCTACCACTTTTCCAGAGACTGACACCTCGTAGTTCCCTAGATCCTACTTCTTATCCTTCTTGAAGATAGAAGCGACACTTCTTTCCTCCAGTTACAAGGAACCTCTTATAGTTTCTATGAGCTTTCAACGATAATCAAGGATAGCCTTGCAATGACATCCACCAGTCTCCTCGGTACTCATGGGTGTGTCCATCGGGTCACAAGGATTTGTGTACGTCCAGTTTGTTCAAAAGTTCCCTAATCTGATCCACTTCCACTGAGGGTAAGTCATTCTTGCTCCTGATTTTCCCTCTTGTAGACTTTCCTTTTATATAAAGAATTTTATCAGGTATCTTCATGACCTGAAGATAGAGATTCCTGTCTTGATTCTGATACAACTCCATAAATATATGTCAAAGGTCAATGTGTTCTAACAATGCTGAAATCACCTCTTGAAAGAAAGACTAAGTTGTGATATATAACTTTAAATGTAAGAATGAGTATATATTACACCCTTCCTAGAAGTTCTATTCATATATTTGTTTATTCTTTTAAGCACTTCTATTAAACTACTCTTTAGTTGCTTGGAGCTCATAGAATAACTAATAGAAAACTCAGAATTGTGCTTGGCATCTTCATATCAAAATGGATGGTTGCCAGCTCAATAAGAGAGCTTAGCATTTCTCTTTACAAATATGCTGCCATTAAAAGTAATAAAAAAGTTGATACTAAGTACCTCACTAATCTTTAAAATTATTTTAGGCAAGACATACTTTCTTAAATAATTTGAAGAAGAAAAAATTCAGTTTGATGAAGCTCATACTGACTCTTTAAATCATAAATTAAAAGAGGTAAAAAAATAGGTTTGAGGTCCCTGTAGGTATCCTGCATCTTTGGCTCTTCTCAGTCATTTCTGTCTTGCTGTTTGAGAATAAGAGCTGAATTGAGTATATTCTAGGGGAAAAAAAAACATAGTTAATAAACAAAATGAAGTAATGAAGATAGAAGTTGGCCTTAGTGAAGTCATTAATGTTTCTGTTGAGGCATCTTGCAAGGTAAACATAGACAGTGCAATTCCCTTTAATGTCTGGCACTGGTTCTGCCATCACTGCAAATATCAACATATATGAACGTCTATATATTTCTAATACTTAGCTTTCCAGCACATCTATATCTATCAACACAAATATCTTCCTATATCTGTCTTGCCCGGATTACATATTTACTTCCTCTTCTGAACAAACTTAAACCAACACCACACAGAATGCATTTTTCTGCTCAGTGAAAATGACACTTTATGCATAAGGAAAATTTGCTACACTAATTAAATTGTAACATTAAAGAAAGTGAATATTTTGGTACCATTACTTCTTCTACCTGATGCTGTTAGCAGTTTTCATAAAACAGAGTTCACTATTCTTCTTTTACTGTATCTAATTGCTATTGTATCTTAGCCTAATGCTATTTATTATAGTCTATAAAGAAAAAGGGCTGAAGAGAGGACCTACCATGTGTCTCAACCCAGGTTGTAGTCAAAAGGAAGCTGCCTCATCCTCTCAGTAGAGACAAGGGAATACAAATGTACCAAAAAGGGAGAAAAATCACAGTTGAAAATAATATGAAATCATATATGTGATGCTAGAGGAGTACGTTAGTACCAAAAGTGGAATATATTTAGGAAACAATGGTATATATGTAATGGAAAAATAATCTTATATATCACACTTGCTTTCCACCCATGGCGTCATTCCTAGAAAGATCCTTGCATATTGGTGGTTACTATGGTGACAGGGTCAGCTCAAGGGCCTACTTAGGACAGAAGTGATGTACTGTCTAGCCCATTACTCAAGGTAGTGGGATACTATCAGATAAAAACATTAGTTCAAGAAACCTGTGATTGAAGATACCCTCTATAGCTTAAAGGCATCAAAGATCAATGTTTTCAAGGAAGGAGAATCTGAGGGGATATATTTCAGATAATAATGAGCACTTATATATGCATTTTAATTTTAAATTTTGATACTTCCAATGCCATCACTATGGAGAAATTCATCACTTTTAAGGAAGCTTACCTAAAGTCAATATAATGAAGGAATGTTTTACGATTTACAATACCATTTTCAAAATGCAAATGTGAAAAGCATCCATTACAACAAATGAAACTTGATTTCCTTTTCAGAACATTTGTGTGTGCCAGCAAACTGAGACAGAGTTTACACAAAAAGGAAGATGGACAACCTTGCCCAAAGATCTGTTCTAAAAATCTAAACCCCAAAGTGCTTACGATTTGAGCTATGAACAGAAGGAAGTGGGAAGGAGAAGACACACAGAAGAACACATGTACAACTTAGCAGCTGTCAGACTGCTCCAGGTTACTCTGTGTGCAGGATTTAAGAACTAAGGAACTACCCAGTAACTTATGAAGTTAAGTTCTGACCAGACTATGTAGCTAATAAGGACTTAAGTACTTGGCTATGGAATAAGCAGGAGATGTGAGGATCTGAGTTTTACACTAAATGTAAAGTTGTCTTTAGGTGGAATATATATAAGCAACATATTCACCTGCAAAAATAGGGAAAACAAGCTTCTCCCAGTTTAGAGATGCTCTAAGGAAGAATTTAAAGAAATTCTGAGTTTCCTGTATTATGTTGGTAAACAACTGGAGAAGAGAAGTCAGGTAGGCAGAAGAACATATTTTTCAATACAAGAGATAATCTTACACTTGAAAATGAATTTCCGAGAGATGAGCACATAGACACATTTAAGAAACACATTTTTTTTAAGAATTTGGAAAATATCACTGTATAATGGGTGGTGACAAATGGTGATCCCAAACACACTACTAATATATCCCAAAAGCATTGAAACAGAACACTTGGAAATAAAAGAACTATGAAATATTTTAGCACTTTCAATATTTTTTTTTCTCCAACATCCCACTGTATTTAGTTCATAAACAACTAGCATGACAAAACAAATAGGATTGAAGTGTTGCGAAATACTCTTCCTGTAAACTAGCCTAAGGCAGTTTTTCTGCCTGTGCTAGCAAATGTGCTAATGATACAGTAGCAGCTCTAGAATAATCCCCTTGATCCTGAGAAATACAAACAATATTGTGTAAACAGAAGATAAGGGATGTCAAAGTCCTTAGTTGTAGGGAAGAGACAAGACATCGTACACAATTGTCTTGTGTGGACTGGACACATTATTCTGTCATCAATATCATCACTCAACAAAACCAGCAACAGCACAGGCAGTATGCCTTGCCATAAAACAAGTCTTACTATTGGCTATTATCAAAATCAAATTAAGGCTACTGGTGATCTAAATTCAGTAAAATATACATCTATTTAAATTAATTAGTGTGATCTAATAATGGGATTCTTCAACAGGTGGAACAGATGCTGATTGTATTCATTGACCTTAGCTCTAGTAGTGAAGACATTACGGTCAGAGATTGTAGATTATGCAGGACATAAACATAGCATGGTGCAATCATATTTTTACTGACTTTAACCATAAGACTATCTGTGTAGACACTGAGTCACAATTTTTAAAATTAGACAGTAGAGAAGTCTCACTGGCAAATATTCAACTGATTATCTGCACAGCACAACAGTACAAAAATAAAATTTAACTCTTCATCTTTTCAAAGGTCCTCTGTTGCTCTTAGTGTAAAAAAATACTAGTCACATGTCACCCCCAGTTTCCTCCCACTCATACTAGCATTATGTCAGAATAATATTACACTCCTTGAGTTATTTCTGATATGTAGAACAACATCTACGTAAAAAAGAAAGCTTTAGTTATCTTGTGATGCTTGTAAATAATTCAGAATATTTTTAAGGCAGTAAGAGGTACAGGACAGTTCTTTAGGAGACTTCAGTTACCTGGGTAATACCGTGCGAGGCCAGTTGCACTGCCAAAAACCTGCCATAATAAAGTGGGGTCTTCTTCTCTGTTCCTCTTGAACACATCATCTAAGGCTGCAGTCCAATTGAGCTCATTTAACACTATCGTTGCTGTCAAAGAAAAAACATATTTGGTATGACAAAGTTTCATACTAACACAAGCAGCAATGACTACAAAAAGCAAACTGAACTATTGCAGAAACAAAAATAACATTTCGTTTAACTAACTCACAAAGTAAATTTAACGAAATTCACTCCTTTTCCTTTGGAATTTTCTTTAAGTTCCTCATGCTCTCTTCTTCCCATTGCATTATTTGCATGCAATGACTGTTGGAATATTTGCCAATATCTTCTACAAATACTTTGTTTCTGAGATGTCACTCTAGTTGCACTTCTCAGTTACAGAAAAACTAAGGAAAGCATAGAAAGCTGACATTTATCACAACGCATTGCAATAAGAACAACTAAAGTTACATCAATAGAAGTAGGTATACAGCTCTTATAAAGGACAC
Organism: Apaloderma vittatum; assembly: GCF_000703405.1. Classification (NCBI taxonomy): domain Eukaryota; kingdom Metazoa; phylum Chordata; class Aves; order Trogoniformes; family Trogonidae; genus Apaloderma; species Apaloderma vittatum. Next base: position 26,067 of record NW_009727634.1, on the reverse strand, counting down.
AAAGATTTCCTTTTCCAAATGGGTGATGTAAGAGGATTATACAGGCAAAAGCCAATGATGAGTTATTTAAATCATCATATTAAGGTGGGACTGCATGCACAATAGTACTCGTTACCGCACAGTAACATGGTCTTAATGCTTATAGATGTGATCACTTACAGAAAGTTCAGCAATGTGAACATTAATATTTATGAGTGGGTCAGTTCTACAATGAACTTAAAATACAAGGAAATTCACATTGCAGAAAAACTCTATGCGGCTAGTTATACAGAAACTTGTGTTCACAAAGTTGTCCTGTACCAATGCTTATTTTCATCTATCGAATATACTATTCAATCAATCAAATATATAAAATATTAACATGTTCTATGATTTTTTGAAATAAAGATATACTGAGAAACTTTGAAACTGTTGAACGCTGCTATAGTAATAGTCAAATGACTAGAGTCAGTAGTCAATTAAGTCCTATTGTGATACAGAATACCTTATAACTTATGATAAATAATGTATTCCAACACATTTAATCAGTTGTAAATATCTTATTAATTTTCCCCCCAAAAAATCCTAATAATGTTAGGCAATAGCAAGCACTCAGTTAATTTGAAAAATCAAAGGCTTTTTCTCACTATTTTAAATTTTGCATTACTTAATGGCATTGTAAGTAATGTTTCTAAAACTGGAACACCTAGATTAGCAAGCCAACTAGAGGGTAAGAAACATTTGAAAAACATTAAAGATGTAGGTATAAATGCTATGAGAGCTAACACTGTCATACAGATGCTGCTTACACTATGGTATTGCGCACGGGAAAGAAAATTCAAGTTCTCAGAATTCAACTTCTCAAAAATCAACTTCTCAAAAATTCAACTTCACAAATGGGAAAGTCAAGCTGAAATTAAAACAGTTCAAGCTTAAGGCACCTGAGTGGCCTCACCAGTACAAAATCTGTTATGTAGGTCTAAATTCTAGTCCTCTGCTAACCATGAGAAAAATAAAACACGAAAATAAGGGCAAGTTGAGAGCTGACATTTGACAACCGATTTCCAAAGGGAGATTGTTAACAGGTACTAGAGAAATGAGATCACAACATTAAATTTTATCGGCTTGTTTTTGAAGGTTCAGGAGAAAATTGCTATACCATGTGTTTTGCAGAAAGGTTTATCTGTTTGTTTCAAAGTCATTTTGAGATAATATTACTCTCTCAAGATACAACCTTTTATAGAAATATCAAATTAAATTTCTGACTCTTGAGATTCCCTGTAAGCAATAAGCTGGTACTATATACCTGTCTCTTTGTAGAGCAGATAGTTACAAATATATATATGTTTAATTAAGACAGAGGAATAAAACCCTGAGGCATCATGAGAAGTTAATTATAATTTGTTAATGTCAACTGTTCAATTATCTCTTTTAGATCCTGTTTGACCTACTGCGTAATTAAGAATTACGTACAGACTTTCTAAACTCAGCTTTATATCAGATCTTACTTCCAGAAGTGTCTCAATGAAATCATTAGAAGCTCTGTCAGTTACTTAGACAGGAGCTTCCTTTCAGCTTGATTTTGGGTTTTTCTTGGTACCATTTCCTCATCTGTGATCTCACATACAGAGCACTTGGCGCAGTGGGAGCCTATTGCCCATGGCTCCTGATGACATTTAGAGCACTGGAGCTTTAGGACACTTAAGACACGTGGGAGACAACAATTCTTACCTCTTTGCCATCTGACAAAGCATTTAAATTTCACAGTCATCTCTGAATTTCCAAGCCCCATAACAGTACAAACCAATGCATTTCTTTAATCTTGTGACCTGACTTAAAATTTCTGCAGCCTCTAGCGCCAGAGATGCCAGTGACTGTATCACCCTGGTCAGACCACTGACACCCTTATCCAGCAAAACAATCAGGAAAAAAATATTTTTAAGTTAATCATGTTCATAAATGTTTTTCAAAATGATCACTGTGTGATTGATGGAAAAACTCTTCACATATGATATAGTACTTTAAAGAGAGAATTTCCTTCAGACCATAATGAATAAACTATATTCAGTGAACACCCTGCTACACATTTACAAATGCTGTTTCAGAAGTGTCTGCGTAACTTCACCCAAGAATGTATCACAGAGTTATATATATATATGAACCTATGTTTACACACACTTCTGCATATACACAGTGATACATATAAAAATATATATCTAAAATACACACATACACACCAAAAAGAGAAACTAAAGAGACAATCTACAAATAGTAAAATAACTAAGTACTGAAGTACTGAATAGGTATAGCATACTGGAACTGATAATTTCAGCATTTTATTAGACTTCTTGAGATTAGGCTATAAAGTACGAAATATAGCGTACTAGATCTTATTTGTAATATTTGTGAAGAGATGCTTTGTAGTCAGAGTCAAGAGTTTTATGACCTTATTTTCATCTCACTTCCCCCTTCTCTTCTTCCTCCTCTATAGCTTTCTTTTAGATACAAATACATTACTCTAAATAATCCAAGAATTTGCAGCAAAGGGAAAAAAATCCCAACAAATGAACCCATGAAATTAGAATTAAAAAGAAAATAATAATGTGGAATTCAAGATAAGCAACAAGAACAGAGCATCCTAACAGAAGTAAAATGAAATAAATCCAGTAAAAGTCTAATAGCAGTATGCAATGTCTGTTTTGGGGTACTGAAAACCATATCTTCCCGTACTCCAGAAATTCATGGTCAAGTGCCAGAGTCTCATTCGAGAAATAAACTTTAACAACACACATGTCAGGATCAACATATATAATTTTCCTCTTAATTCACTTTCTCACTATGACAACAACAATTTGCTCTTGGAACACACACAGTTTATTTGGTGGGACTGATATGTAAATAGCTGATTATACAATCATTAAAACAATTATTCCTGGAGCAATTTGCTATCTGTAATTCATAGTTACTTGCTTGATTCAGAGAGGCTTGTTTGGAGTTTCTTTTGTCTGTTTCGGGGTGTTGTTTTTTTTTTTTTAATCCTATCTACTAGTATACTTGATACAGAATGCACCCACATTTGTGTTAAATAATCCAGTAGTTAGTAAATAAGGAAAAAGCTGCTGGGAAATTTAGCTAAAATCTTTTATTTCAGTAAGTGTTGTTCTGTGACTTATATTACTCTTTTGCTTCTGCTAAAGAACACATTCTGGACCTCAAAAAGCAAGCTGTAAATCAGTCTGTCTACTTTTTAATCTGAATACACCACCTCCGGTAATAGGCAATTTCAACCCAATACCTCTATATTCTGGTTTAGAGCCTCAGCAATGGATTTGAAGCTTGCCAACCAAAGAAAACAAGCAAAAATGTTCACAAACAGTGGCAAACCTATCCTTCAAATGATTCCTGCCAAAATACTATGATTCTCAATTTGCACATAAAAATCAACGCAGTGCTGGTTTCACTACTGCATAGGAGAGATCACGGAACCTCTCAGAATACCCTAATTTGAGAGACATGAATATATATTGATTTCATGAATATAGTGAGAATTTAATTTATTTTTCTGTTACTAAAAAAGTCAAATATTCTATAATAAAATGTTTATTGGTGTTAGAGCCACACCTACTGAGATGCTGACTATCATAGAAACACTTGCCTTTCCTCTTGAGTTAACTTCCATATAGGAAAGAGCTTTTGACTCATAATTGGCAGAAAACCTAGTTGGAGACAACTCTTCAATAAGCTGATTTCCAATTCTGCTAAAAGAAGTCTTTGAAGATTACTACTTCAAAGTACTTCAGATGCTGCCTTTCACTTGATATGAGCAAGATGAAAAAATAAATTTTATCATCACACAGTAGGAAACATCATTCTTTCTGGCTAATTCCACTGAACTCCATCCATCTTTTCCTTTTTCCCCTCTTCTTTATGACAAGAGGTTTAGAGGCCTTGACAAGGAATGGATTCAATTTTCCTCTGCAAAAGCAATCAATAAAAAATAGAGAGCACTACTGTGCTTTCTTTAAAAGAACTGGAATACACTTATGATGATTTATTCAATGTATGGGCCCTGGCCTGCGTATAAGGCAGAGTACAACTTTATTTGAAAAGCCTGAGAGCTATTTACTATATCTGAAAATATGTGAGCTGCTCTTCCCTGGTGTGGCAGCTACATGTACTCTGGGGAGAACAGAAGGGAGCTCCTCAGCAGTTCATTAATCTTCCTTTAGTGTATGGAATGTATTAAACTTCCATACCCTGCTTAATGAAGTTGACTCATTGATTTTTTTAAAGGTAACACTGACTAATTATTGTTATGAATGAAATATATATTTGCAATCTAACATAATGGCATTTAAAAATGAGCACAGAGGGACACTACAGTTTCAAGTGCACTTTTTTGTATATATGTGTGCAGAGACAGAGGCTTCCATCTGTGTCCATGCTAATCAAATACAGAAACTCTGCTGAAGGGCTGAACTAGCCTTCCTTATGATTTCTTTTGTTTGACTAATTTTTTCAAGATTATATTTCTTTCAGTTTATGTTAAATTACACAGAATGTTACACATTTAATTGTCACTGGAAAGTTTTTCACCCATTTCATTTTACATTAGACTAAGAATCATGGAATCATAGAATGGCCTAAGCTGGAAGGGACCTTAGAGATCATTTTAATCCAGCCTCCCTGCCACCAGGGATGCCACCTCTCGACTAGATCAGGCAACACATGGGGACCGAACGGGAATCGAACCCGTGACCTTAGCGTTGTTAGCGCTACACTCTACTGACTGAGCTAACCGGCCCCCTAAAGGAATTGTCTTTTTGATTTTAAATATTTGAATTAGATTTTTGCACTGGCATATATAGATACGTATATATTTACACACGTATATAGATACATATACACCTGCACATTCACATGCACATTTTCTCCGCAATTCTCAAACCTAGTATTTCAAAGAACTATTCTGGTAGTAACTTGAACTTCAATCCTTCAAATTTAGAGGAAAGTTTTAAGAATTCTACTTCTCTCATGCAAAGTTTGGCATGAGCAAAAAGCCAGAGCAAAGACAAGACTATGGTGGCTCTAAACTGAACACTGTCACCAAGATGACTGGTCCCTCAGGTGGAATCGTAAATCTGAATTTAGTTACTTAGGGTTTCCATGGAAAATTGCAGGTAAGCGGCCAACTCAAAGCAGAAATTCTAAGAGCTATGGGAAACTGGGGAAAGTTTTATCCAACCTCTCTGTAGAGGTTAAGCAACCTGAGCATGCTGTGAGATACATGTGGGTTGTAGAAATGTACATCTACTGTGTGATTTAAATATAGTTTTTACACATACTCTAGAGTACCAGATTTATCAGGTTAGTTACAAACATTGTTATAACTTGTATTTAGTTTGAAAACAGTCACCAACTGATCTGGAAGTACTCTATTTATTTATTTACTACATACTTCAAAAGGTAAAGAATTGCAAATGGGAAAAATATTGCGAACTGAATAGACTTTGTTCATTTTTATCAAAACAAGCATTCACCTTGTATTCCTGTCATTTAAAGCATGGGAGGAAAATAAAAGGAAATAAGCCTTAAAACTTAACATAAACAGCTCTTATACAGTGGCATTTTCAATTGAATAGGTCAATACTTTAAGTGATGCTCTGCTGGATCTTGCGTATATAAATCAGTTACAAAATTGTCCTTTGAAAGTAGCATTTGTATTTCTTACCATAAGAAAATTGAAAATTACAGGATAATCAGAAATGTTTGGGTAATATGCATTCAATGGTGCATAAAAAGCAAAATTAAAATTAAAGTACAATTGAGCAAATGTAACAATAGTGAAAATAAAATCTATGATTGCTGAAAGAAAATTTTATAGATATTTTACATTCTTAATTAAAAGCATAAATGATAAAATGACATATACTTTTTTCTTTAAACGAACAACTTCTTTACTCCCCATTAACTGTCTGACAATATGTCCCAGACACTTCCACAAATAATTTTCTGAAGAAGTCACTGAAGTCTAGCATACTGTTGTGTTGGTGTCAAATCAAGTAAATTAATTGGCAATGCCATGCGCTCTCTGCTAACTGGCTTAGCTGCCACATGCTGATAGCTAGGAGAAGCACAGCAAAAGCTCATTAAAATAAGAAACGCCCAAGAGAAGGAAACAGGAATAAAGATGTCAAGAAGAAAAGATGGAATTAAGCTTCTATTACAGCTCAACAAAAACCAGTTAATACAATGTAGAGTCATAGACTTCTCAGTACATACTCAGAATTTTTCAACAAGCTATTTATCTCTGTAAAACACAAAAGACACCTATTTTATATACTGCAACCTGTTACCAATAACAGTATTTGAGCATCTTAAAAATTGGGAAGGATGAATATTGTTTTTTGCTTTATTTCCTCTAGCATCAAAGTATTCTAGAATGGAAAAGTTTCCGATGCAAAACAACCATACTGTACTTTACAGTTTTTTTCTGGCCAGATGGGTAGAAGACAAAAATATAGGAAAGATACTGTTGATTAGAGTGGTTTGGGAGGACTTCCAAATGTGTAGAGGTATGCACAGTGTCAGAACTTAAGTAAAATGAAAAACAGAATGAACTTATCTAAGCAATCACAGCATTTTTCAATTTTTTACTATTTATGATTAGTTTTTATAGGTGACTTCAAAGTAGGTCCTCTAACTGGCATTGGTTCCTCCTTTAACAGGAAAGAAAGAAAAAAACAAATCACATTATTTTAAAAAGAGTATGTTATATTTTATGGAAATATCAGGGATTAAATAGCAACAAAACACCCACTTAGAAAGTGATGATGACTATATTATGCATATTAACTTCCTTTGCTTTGCTCTTATTTTTTGTTACCGTTTCAAAGGATATCAGTGACACTCAAACTAAACTGGCTATAGAGATATGATTGATCTTTAATGAAGTCTTCTCTCTATAAAAAAATAAAATTAATTAGGTGTTAATAAAACCAAACAAAACCAGGCAAAAGACTGCCTGGGAATGCTATTATGGAATAATTTATTAAATTTTGTCTTCAGTCTATTAAGGTATCACACCATCAATAACTTTGCAGTCATTACAGTACCTTACAAAGTCAGTAAAACTAAGCAGTAGCTGGGGTGAGAAGGAAAAGAAGCAGGAACAGATCTACTCATGCAGAAGTGTTCTCTATCCTACCTCATGCATTCTGCAATTTTTAAACTATTTTGTTGATTCCCATTATATTTTATATTACTTGTAGTGGAAAGATTCAATTAATTCAGAGATGGATGCTATCATATGTCAGTTTTATGTAGATCACCTATTAAAAAGCTCTTAACACTTTTTCTGACAACACATATATCGCCTATCAACAGCATTTCCTTCTGCCCTCTCTCCAGCTATGGTAAATTGGAAAGCACAGAAAAAAATATGTTAGAACAATAAAACAAAGATCGCTTTGATGCACTCTCTGGGATACTGTATGTTTTGTCCATTATGCCAAAGAGATGAATTGCAAGGGGGCAAAATGCTGAAAACGGCAACCAAGATAGCTGGTGAAGAGCAGGAAATCTGTCATCTGAAAGGACACGGGGTTTGAGTAATACAACCTACAAAAAATGGGGCAGAGTCAGAAAGCAAGCACACTGCTCAAAAAAGGGCATGTAAGCGTAAGGATGGCACCGGCACAGTAACAAACGGGTCTAAAATTCTTAAGGATAACTTAAGAGCAGGAAATTAGGAAGTCTCTTTTAAAGCAAAATGATCTTCTGCTAGGAGACACAAGCAAGGAGCCCAGGTCTTTTAAGCTGGGGCTCAATCCGTTGATTAAAGGAATGACATGGACTAGATAGATTAAGAACTGGATTTGTCAAGCAAAAAACCTGACCCTACACTGATATATCACCCTTTGTTACAAATAAAGAAAATGTCCTTTCAGAATTTTAAATTTAGTAGCCACAAACAATGAAAATCACAACTGGAAGTGAACCTGCTTTTCTCTTTATTTTGTAATTAATATATAGTAAATGTTTGCAAATTAACTATGGTGGTTTTACTACATTAATATATATCTATATATAGTAGATACATATGCATGTTCTGTATTTATTTTATGATCTATATTTAAAATATACTTTTAAAAATTATACATATTTTCTGACTATTATATATACCATATATGGAGCACATATATATCACAGACTATTTTTTCTGAGGTTAAAGTAGTTTTAATAAATATTAAAATAATACAGTGGATTTGGCTAATGGATTCTAATCTAATCCCCATATGAATGAAATATTAATGAATAGCAGGCTGGTTTAATCTATCTAAATGTATCTCTGGCAACAGAAATTCAAGACACACCGAATGTGAGGGGAATACAATGCACAAGAGGGAAACGTGAGAAAAATTATGATGAGACAAGGTCTGTTTCATCATCTGAACTGGCACAGATGCAGCAGCTCCTGCTCCTTGTAAATATTCTAACCATCTCATGGATGTGTCTTGCAGACTAAAAACAATGAAACTTCCACAATCTTTCTTTTTGTTGGTTTGCACTGTTTTTGTTGGGTTTTTTGGTTTTTTTTGGTTTTTGTTGGTTTTTGTTGCGTTTCGTTGCGTTTCATTGGGTTTTGTTGGTTTGTTGTTTTTTGTTGCTTTTTCTTCTGTTGGTTGGTTTTGTTGTTTTTATTGTTTTTCGTTGTTGTTACTTTTGGCCAAACGTTTCTCCAAAGAGAAAAAGGACAGATATTTTCTAAAATACAGCTACAAAAAGAAGACATTTCCTCTCTCCAGATGAAACAGCTGAGAGCAAGAGCTTCTTGTAAGCAGAACATAAAAATAAAGTAAAAATTGTTATTCTATAGCCTGACATCATCATAGGTATCGTACCTTGACAGTTAATTAAGTTTGATTTGGAGTTATTTTTCAGGTTATATAGAAGGAATACGAATAAAACTCTTTTCTCTTAAAGATCAAGGAGCTATAGGCTGCTAGAACAGTGCAAATCCAAAGCTTGCTGCCTATACAGAGGTTGTCTCTGAAGACATTGCTATTTCTCACTATAAACATTTTGCCTTTACCTTTACAAGAGCAAAAATATTTTTATTTAATCTATAGCATTCCATCAGTCAAGTGAAACACCGGCTGCCAGACTTGTGCTACCGAGACACCAAGCTGCATTCCACCCCTGGGGTGAAGTCTGGCCTCCCTGAAGTTAATGACAAACTCCTTTCCTGCACAGGGAACTGATTTCACCCTTCATCTTCAGAACTCTGTAACCCTGCAGTGTTCAGCTGCTCTCTCTGCACACAGTATTTTGTCACTCTAATGCAGTAAGAAGATCACAGAATTAGGAGCCAGGACTTACTAGTTTAGAATTTTTTAAGCAAATGAAAAACACACCACCCTTACAAATCACTTCATAAGACTCAAAATGCTATTGAAATAATGAAAGACTCAAAAGGATCTTTGTGAATGAAGTACAATTAAGCTTCTTTGCAGATTTTTTTGTCTGCTTCCATGTTAAGAGCACTCTCTTATGATTCATCTGAATTTTCTGCATTCACTGCCTTATTCACTCTATAGCAGTTCTTCGTTCCGCAATGTCCAAACAGAAATATATTTGTACAATTACGTGTTTGCTGAAGGTCTCCTTTTTAAAAAAAAAAAAAAAAAAATAAAACCACAGGAAGAGGCAGCAAATTTGCAGAAAACATGGGATGAAGAAAGAAATCTTATTGCCTTATATATAACTATTGTTTAAGAAGAAATCTTATCACCTTATATATGCTTACCCTAATAGTTTAAAATTTACTAAAATTTAGCTATTTAGCATATTGCATAAACAGAGCTTTTTAAAATCAGAGAAGATGCAGAGTTTTAGGTTTCTAAGGGCTTCTGTATAGATGATTCCCAATAACAGGAAGAGACCAAGGTATTGAGGTAATACAGACACAGATGGAAAAACTGCTTTGGAGTGAAAAATGCATCATGAACCAAAGAGTTAAGAATACACTATAAAGACCTCTGAACTGTATTTTAAACAGCTACTTTCAACTGAAGTCAAGGAGTGAGAATACAGAGTACCACATTTCCTAGGATAAGGAGGGGGATATAAAAAAATGAATTTAGATTTAAAATAAGGCTTTAAGAAGGAATCAAATCACATAGTGACATACAACAAACTTCAGTCCTGGTCTTACCGGCATTTCAACATATATTTAACTTCCATATTTGATACATGAGGGAAGCAAAGAGTTTAGCACCAGCTAAATCCCATTGTGCTCTGACATCTGCATCAAAGCAGGATGTACTCTGGGGAAATTAGGGTTCAAATCAGCTAACAACTCATTGCAGCAACTGTTACAAAAACAGGAGAAGGAATGACTTAGTGGTCTGTTGATTGCTTTTTCTTTTGTATGTTTGTACGAAGCAACAGAAGACATTGTAAGTGATAAACTCAATTCTTTGCTCTTCTATCAGCATACTGGTTTCAGTGGCCTCACCTATATCGGCCAGCAGCGCAATGCAATGGAAACATGTCTGCATATTGAAACAGTACCGAGGAAGTGACTTTCCTATTATACAGTATATTTGGAGATTTTCTTTTCTACAATATGTAATCTGTGCTGCAGCCTGTGTGCTTGGTAACAGTTGATGTGGGCCAGGTGCATGGTGAGAGAGAACCTTCTGCTAGAGCTGCTTCAAAGGGGCACCCAGCTGCCACGCTACAAGATGTCTCAAGAGCTGCAGTAACTTGGGCCAAACAGTGTTTTCTTCCAAAGGGCATTTCTGTTCTGAAACAGTAATGGAGGGTTTCTTATGAAACAATAATGAAGGGTCAAACAAATTAGATAGCTGAGAGTGAGAACAACTTGTTTTCCAGTGACAAATCCTATGATAGCTATATCTTCTGTTACACGTGAAAGCAGAGGACACTCAGCTTTAGACAACAAGATGGGCCTGAGCATGATAAAAACAAAAAATTGCAGATTTTTTTTATACATATAAACAGACAATAAAAATTCAACAGTATAATTTCTCATAAAAATTAAAAGATAAAAAATGCTTCCTTGGTACACATATGTTGTAGACTAATGGGAAGATTCCACCTGTTGCAAGTGGACATATTTTCACTAATACCATTGATATCGTATTTCAGTTTATAGAGCTGAAAAATCTGTCTCTGATTTTATAAATATTTCTTTCCCCATTACAACTTGCAGCCCAAAAGCAAGGTTAAGAAAAATTGGCAGTTTAAGGAACCACCAACACTCTACACAAAGGCTGTGTTTTACTTTAGTCAGTTCCTCTAAATGCCTTACGAATAGAATAATGGCTCAGAAAATGAGACATCATCACTAGTAAAGAAACCAGAGTTTTGACCCCGGTTTGTGGAAACTGATGTAACAATATTGAAGGTGTTGCTGAAAAGTCAATTCAATGTAAATGCTTTTAACATTGATTCTAGTATTTACTTTCAGGAAACCCTCTGACATAGGATATTCTTACTAAGCATGTTCTTCAGCTACAGAACAGGAACAATTTATTCTTAATGTTGTGGGATCTCAGAAACAAACTTTAAGATTCTTTAATGTCTTGAAGGTCTTTTGAGTGATTTCTGGTTATAATCTGGCACTTGGGAGCAAAAGCAGCTTTATGATGTATGCAACTTCCATGTGAGTTAACATCTGGCTAGCATTTTGCGGTTGTAAACTCGTATCAGAAGAATCATATGTAAACAAATTGCTTCATGAATTTTTTCAAAGCATCAATCCAACAGCTAGAACATCAACTGATGCTTGCAGAGCTTTCAAACAAAATTCACTTTTTTGTGTCAATACAAATAGTTGGGTTTTTTAGTTCAGATCTTCACGGTTCCAGTCACTGGTAGAATTTTAAAAAGATTTTTTTCAGAATAAAGAAATAAAAACCTAAAACAATTCCTCCTGTTTTAAGGAAGACATATCTATTTTTGCAGAAACAACAAAAGTATTTTTTATTCCTCCCTCTATCTACAAGGTAGAATCAAAAAACCTGGCAAAGTTCTGGATGACAGACTCCTACAAACTTACTTCATGGACAACATTTAAAGAAACATTGCAGGACTAACTGAAGGCAATTCCTTTCTTACAAAATATGATTTGAGGTGTATGGTCTAGTGAATAATTATCGGGCATCTCTCCCCTGCCCCTATTCTTGACAGCTTACACCACAGCAAAACATAAAATGTTGACAAAAGTATCCAATTCATGCTTTGTGACAGCAAACAACAAACCGAAAAAGCCATTATCGGCTCAGAAGACTATAACTCCTGAAGCAAGGGAATGGAAAAGAGAAATGCTGTAGGTCTGTAATTTGTTGTGATTAATCAGTTATTTATACATGTGTTATGATTTCATTTTGCTAAGTACCATCTAATCACATAAGCAAGACTATCATGTCCTGAAAATTTTAAAATGAAGACCTGATGTGTAAAGACTAACAAGAGCAGGGCTTTGAGGGAAGAATCATCCCAGCAGCAGAACAAGAAGCTATTACAGAGTTCTGCCATGCTCTAACATACTGTCCTTGTGGTTTCTGAAAAAGAAAAGCAACTGCTCAACATCCCTCTGCCTTTGTCTTGTCCCTGATCATGCCCATGTACTTGGCCTTGGTGAGGCCCCATCTCGAGTCTTGTGACCAGTTTTGGGCCCCTCACTACCAGAGGGACATTGAGATGCTGGAGAGGGTACAGAGGCAGCTGCCAAGCTGGGAAAGGGCTTAGAACACAAGTTGTATAAGGAAAGGCTGAGGGATCTGGGGCTGTTTAGCCTAGAGAAGAGGAGATGGAGGGGAGACCTCATCGCTCTCTACAACTACCTGAAGGGAGGTTGTAGAGAGGCTGGGGTTGGTCTCCCTAGTGGAGAGTGATAGGGTGAAGGGAAATGGATTTAAATTGCACCAGAGGAGGTTAAGGTTGGATATTAGGAAGAATTTCTTTACTGAGAGGGTTGTCAGCCATTGGAACAGGCTGCCCACGGAGGGGGTTGAGTCTCCATCCCCCAAGGTGTTTAAGAGACAGGTGGATGTTGCGTTGGGAGACATGGTTTAGTAGGTTGATAGGGCTGGGACAAAGGGTGGACTCGCTGATCTTCTAGGTCTCTTCCAGCTGAAACTATTCTATGATTCTATGATTCTATGTCATTCCTGGTTATCTGTGATGGAGAAGTTAGATCAAATAAGGAATAACTTGGAAATGGAAGGAAATTTTATTGACTATAAATGGAAGAACTAGAGGAAAAGTGGTGCAAGAACCCACCTGTTACAGAAATGGAGAAATATTTATGACAAATTAGATGAAAATGTGTGTTCTGTGCAGGCAGATAGTGAGATACAAAAAAAAGAAATCCATATTTTTCCAGGGAGATCAGTAATCAGAAGCAACAAATGAGTCACTTCAGGACAGTAAGTCAGGAGAAATACTTGTAAGACAGGCAGAAAGTATTTCATAAACTTAGCTCAAAAATTAGTACTGATTATTCTGAAGAGAAACAAGGAATAAAACATTAAACCCCATACGACCAACTGCAACAAAGTTACTTTCAGAGATAGACAAAGAAATATCTTTAGCAAATTATGTTTTGTCCTATTTTCTGTTGCCAACCACCAACAAACACACACAAAATTTATTAAAAAGGCATATATACATCAATTGTAGATAAACACATTTTAAATATTCAATAACCTCTTGATTAAAAAGAAGCAAAAGTAGATTCAGATTTAAAAAAAAAAAAACAAAACAAAGAAAAACAAAAAAAATCCCCAAACCTGTACCACGATCACAAAGAAAACCAAAACCCTGTCCAAAATGGCATTCAAATTTCACTATTCCTAATAGATCTCCTGTTTAGGAAACAAAGGAAAATTAGCAGTTATACATTTAGAGATACATATTTAAGCTTGCGGAAGAATGTCAGGGTGATACATTGGTTGTTTCACTATGTAATGCCTTTAGCTCTTGCATAATATTAAGCACCATTCCTTAACAACTTATTAGTTTATATAGAGGCAAGAAGATTTTATATAAAAAATAAATAATACAAACTTTTTTCTTTGTGTTTAATAGATGTTCAGAAAGACTGAGTATCTTCTGTATTTTCTATTTTTTATTCTTATTTCAATTCACTTCCATAACAAAAATTATCCATCATCTATCTATTTTAATGGCATTTCCACCTAAGTCAAGCGATGTTAAGGATTGAAACACAAGTAATACCCACATCACTAACATCAGCATCCCATTCCTGAGCTAAAAAACAGGCAAAAAGTAAAAATGCAACTGTCATACATCAACAAACATGAATTACTGTTACTCTGCATAATAATATCTGGATTTGTATTCAGAATCACTCTCAGAAATAGTCCTATATACAATGAGCCTGGGAATCTTTAACTGCTCAGTACAAAGATTCATTTTAGAAAGAACAGATATATACTTTAGTATTAGAATGCATAAGTTCTAAAAGAACAAGTAGTTTAAAATAATCATGACATCTTATGTGTGTAAAATATAAATTCAGGTATGTATAGACTAATAACATATATATAAAAACAGTGAGTAATCAGTTCAATCTATGGTTATAGAAAAACTACAGTTCTCACAACAGAGTAGGAAGAAGCTGAGATTAATAGTTAATGTTAACTAATTTTCCCTCAGGTTGCATATTGCTTCAGTCTTACTCTAGGCTTCCACTAACCATTCCAGCAATTTTTACTTTGCTGACGATCTTGCTTCACCTGCACAGAGCTGTCAGTGTTTGTACTCAGCAAGATGCTGTTAGGTTAAAAAAAAAAAATCAACTTGAATATTTGTTTGTTTTCTCTGTGAAAATGCAGATTAAAAAAAAAAAAAAGCAAGGCTTACCATTACATATTTAGAATTCTATGGGTCTGAAATCAGGACAGAATTCACCACTTCATCCAAGTGACTATTCACTGATTTAATTAGCATTACATTACCCTAAATATTGGAAGTAATGCATCCTTCAGCGGAATCTCCAAGTAAAAACTGAATCAGCAGATGCATCAGCAACATAAACATCCCAATTTTCTGATGAGAGTAGTCTCACTGATATTAACGCATATTTATATACTAGATTGAGAGATTTTTTTTTCCCTCCAATGTGAATAGCAACACTGAATACCAAGACTGTCTGCACATCTGCACATATGATATTGTCGGATTTTAATCATTACTTTTTAGGTTCTGCAGAGAATATTCAGTAGAAAAACAGAGCCAAATTCTAATGAAGGAACTCTAGCTTGCTCTTCTTTAGATCGTCACATAACGACGATGGTCCCCTGCCTCATAATTCAGTCCAGTGACTTCAAGATGACCCGAAGCACCAGAATTAAACACTCAAGAACTATTTCTGCCTTTGGAAAGTTTAGGTACCAGAATGCATGAAAAATGCTAGTGGATCATTCATGAAATATCATAAATCAAACGACTTATCTGAGCAAGTAGCAAAGAAACCTCAGTGCTATTACAATTCTAATCTTACGAGATTAAAGATGAATTTACCTCAGTGACAATCAGCCCCTCATTGAAGTTCAGTAGCACTTACTGCATTACTCTTTCATTACTTACGTCTTTATCTGCAGATATTGATATTTGAAGTATTTTTCAGAAGTCAATACTAGTGCTAAGTCAAACCAACCTTCAGAGAAGTGAGCTTGAAACATTGGTAGAAAATAAATTACTGAAGTGAGCTTGAAACATTGGTAGTAAATAAATTACCGACCACTGCCATAAGCAAATCTGATACACATCTAAAAAAAGATCTGTGCCATTACAGCTACTGCTCCAAAACCCTCCATCAACAACCACTCTCCAAACACACATGGTCATGCTAATGGAAAATTTCTAGAGCATCCTTACAAAATCCTCTGAAGGGAGGAGTAAGGGGGTGGAAGAAAGGCAAACTTTATTTTTTTGTCAACATTGCCATGTGATTTTCTTAATGTGGAACATCTTAATTTTCTTCCACTCTACACAAGGCCTAGAAAGCTTTCTCATGTGGCTCTTACTCCCTATTCAGTATTATCAAACGGTGTATTCTTGCAAGACAAGGGTATGAATTGTTTATAAACAACCGAAAGAACTGTCTGGGAGGGATTTCGAACTATAAAGCTATGCCTCTATACTTGGAGATAGTCAAAACCCTTCTGAATATGGCTCTGAGAAACCTGCTCCAGTTGACTCTGAGAAGGGACATGGACTAGAGAGTCTCCACAGGTTCCTTCGAGTGTCATCCGTACCGTGATTCTGCGTTGCCATCATTACAGATATGTACAGAAGACCTCGTTGTGAAGGCTCTGCCAGAGCTGGTAAATTAAAACTGTGTGCTAAATATTTAGATAGAAACAAAGAGAGCATGCATGGAATATACACATATTTGGTGCTGTGTCATGTTGGTTTATTAGTGACCATCAGCAGCAGTTGTTGGAATTTATTAGTGGGAGGGAGAGCAAAGACATTTTTCTGACCTCTGATTCTGTAAGCCTTTCATATTTACCATAACTCAGGTGGAAGAAGAGGAAGAAAATAAATGCATCAGATAAGTCATATATATATACCACTCCATGCAAAAAAGAATAAGGGTGAAAAATCATTGCAGAAAAAACACTACAAATGGAAAATGGAATCTACCACCCATGGACACAGAGACCACTCTCTGAGCTTAGCACAGAACTTCTTGAATCTGGCACCTGGAACTTTATACAGTAATCGCACAAAAAAGAAAGTCCAAATCAATGAAAAGAGACCATATAGAGGATACAAATTCGGATCTACCCCTTCCAAAGATATAGACAAGGTTCTTTGAAAGTCTGTACCAAAATAATTCCTTCACTTCCCTAGCATCTTCCTGTGATTTGCAATAATTTACAAAAATTATTACAAAAAGAAAAAAAACACTAAATATTTTTGTCACAGGGTGACTAAGTAGCAGCGTATCTCAATGAGTAACTTAAAAATATTTAAAAGCATAATAGTTAAAGACGCAAGTACACTGGAGTCACAATATTCTTTATATATTCATTATCACATGCCCTGATTTTTCTGATGCAATGATCTGTATTTTCCTAATGTAGTACATATTTTCATATTAGTCTTACTCTTGCAAGAACCCTCTAGTTTTTTGTCAGTTTGCATTGCATTTGCTTTTATATTGATCGCATGAAAGCAGAGATCTTTCACTTACTTGTCAGATTCTATTCCTCCCTATTTTATATTCATCTTATTCAAGCAAAAAGCTTTCACTTCTCTTGTCAGCTTCTATTGAATTCTTTTGTATTGATCTTTTCAAACCAAGAGCTCTCCACTTCCTTATCATTTTCATAAGTATCATGTTTGCTGTTACATTGAAGTCATCGTTTTGATACTCCATTGCCTTTCTCCACATTATAGCATTTCTACTGCTAAAAGCATTTTAAAGACTTGGTTTCAACATTATTATCAACTGCTCAGAGGGCAATCTTAAAATCCAGTCATGACTTTGGGTCAGTGTTGTAAAGTTCAAAATTCACAGTACTCTTCAATGATATCCTTCTATACTTACACCAGACATTTTCCACTCTTCCCATTACCCCACTGATTTTAATCAGAGTAAAAATAAACTAAAACTTCATAGTTGTGTAACCTTGTCATACACACACTCAAAGCTGCACATCTGTTGTATGGTGCAAGTAGGCCAACTGACATTTTTACTTATTTATGAAGGCTGTGAAAATCTTTAGAAAAGCAAAACTTTCCACCATTGTGATGAAAAAAAATAAATAACTAATATTTCTTGTCCATGATTTCCTCTCCATATAACCTCCCTTCCATTAAGCTCAGTGAAATGCACTGATTCCTGCTAGCTCACAGGATAGATCCTTAAAACAGACTCTTTGCCCACACATGCTATCTCAACTCCACTTCAGGCTAAATCAGACAAAAAATGTGTTCTGAGTAGAAGTTCACCAATCTCAAAACTTTCAATCTCCAAACGACAAGACCAGCTGTAAGAAGGATGGAGCAGGGGCTTTCCTCTCCAGACTATACCTAACGTGGCAAAAGAGCTCGAAGTGATAGCTAGAAGCTCAGCCTGGCTAGATATTGTTATTGTGGAACGCAATTTTTAGCCGTATAATTCTGGTATACAAATTAAAATAACGATGGACGGTTGGAAGTTGTCATGGTGGAAAATCTCTAGCCTAATACTTAACTCTTTGTTTCATCAGCATTTTCTCAGTGGAGCACATACATCACCAAACTTCCTGCAAGTGAATGTTGAATGACCAATTAAAGCGCCTAAAGCACAGTTCAATAATAACATTTCCAAATTATAAAAGCATGCAGTCTGACATTTTAAAACAAGTCAATTCCAATATTTTAGGTATATATTTATTGGAAGATCAGTATGTTAATTTTTAATTAAAAAATAAAAGAAAACAAAAAAAAGCCCAATCAGCTAAACAAAACACACGCCTTCCAACAGCAACAAATTTGACAACAAATGTTTAACTCACACTGTGTGACTCTTGGCAGCACACAGGATCTCAATATCTGTTCACTGGTTTATTTTTTTTCTCTCATTCATAGTTGTTCAGATCTCTTAAGTAATAAAGTAGCAGATCATAAACATAAAATTGGTAGAAAATAAAAAGAAAGGAAAATGGACTAGATGATCTTTTGAGGTCCCTTCCAATCCCTAGCATACTGTGATACTGCGAAAGACTGATAAAATCAGAATACTAAAGGAACAAGCAGACAACTCTTTCAGGTCATATGAAATCTAAGAACAGCAGAATATTGAGGAACAAATAATGTTTAAGAATATAACACACTTCAGAGTCTTGCTGATGATTAAAAAATGCCTTACTATAACCAGAAGATATCTATACAAATAAAATCAATACCACAATTAATCTCAGCAATTATTGTAATCAGTATTTCCCTTAGCTAATGCATTTAAAAAAAAAATCACATAGAAAGTTATTATTCACAGTGAAACAATTTCAATAGTGGCTTACTGGGCTACATTAAATACATATTTAACAGACAAAATGGCATAGAGAGTTCTACTCTAACTTAAGAGTCATGAAAAATATTCTGTTCATGGTGAAGCCACAGTAGCTGTGCGGATAACTTGAAAAGGATCTTTTATTAATCCAGTCATCATCGTTGAAGCCATATATAAAGATGCATTTCCAAAACCTTGTATTCCATGGTTAGATGTTAAGAAATTACATACTAAAGCAAATGTTCTTCATTAAACAGCAAGTTAATCTCACTGTCACATTGCTGAGAAAATCGGTCCCAATTCCCCTAAGTGTCCACCTGCTGGTACATCGCAGGTTACACACGTGTCATGGTTTGGCCCTGGCCAGCAGCCAGGTACCCACACAGCCGCTCTCTCACCTCCCCTCACACAGCCGCTCTTTCACCTCCCCTTCTCCACTAGACCAGGGGAGAAAATATTTCAAAGGGCTCAGGGTTTGAGATAAGGACAGGGAGATCACTTCATTTACCATCCCGGGCAAAACAGACTCGATTTTGGGGAAATTAATTACATTCATTAAGAGAACAAATCAGAGAGGAGTAGTCAGAAATAAGAAAAAGTAAACAGATCTTAAAAGTAGAACACCTTCCCCCCATCCCTCCCTTCTTCCCGGGTTCAACATCAATCCCGGTTTCTCCACCTCCACCCCCCGAGTGGTGCAGAGGGACAAGGAAGGGGGTTACAGTCAGTTCATCCAACGACGTTGGTTCCACCGCTTCTTCACTCCGGAGGAGGACTGTTCACTGTTCCCCAGGGTCATTGTGGGGTCCCTCTCACAGGAGACAAGCTTCACGCTCTCTTCTCCAGCATGAGTCGTCCCACGAAGAGCAATTCATCACAAACGGCCAAATGTGAGACACCT